>NW_007255840.1:159866-191646 GCF_000164805.1 Carlito syrichta | reverse complement strand
GTGTGTGTGCGCGCGCGCGCGCGCACGCCCGCATTAGAATCTCACTTTGTTCCACAGGCCGGAGTACAGTGACATGCTCGTGGCCACCACAGCCTTGACCTGCTGGGACTTAGGGGATCTTTTCGCATCAGCCTTCCAAGTAGCTGGAACTACAGGCATGCACCTTCACGCCCAGCTAATTTTTGGATTTATGGTAGAGATGATGTCTCGCCAAGTTCCCATGGCTGGTCTTGAACCCATGGTCTCAGGCAATCCTCTTGCTTCTACCTCCCAAAGTGCTGAGATTATAGGTGTGAGCCACTGTGCCCGGCTTCTGTATGCCATTTTAAAAACTAGTATAATCTGCACCACATTTATCAAAATTTGACTATACTCTTCGTCATGATCTTTTAAAATTTCTAGTGCTGATGTTGAAATCCTTTCCCTTTTTTAAAGCACATCTGGAAGTACGTACATTTAAACGAAATAGAAAGGGATTCAAGTGTCTCTCCCAAAGCAACATATTTTCTCCTAC
Organism: Carlito syrichta; assembly: GCF_000164805.1. Lineage (NCBI taxonomy): Eukaryota > Metazoa > Chordata > Mammalia > Primates > Tarsiidae > Carlito > Carlito syrichta. The sequence continues at coordinate 191,132 of NW_007255840.1, read as the reverse complement.
ATTGAAAGTGTGGAATGGCTTTCTGTGGCCAGCTGGGATAGTGAATGGTGCAGGTGCAACAGTCACTGAATGCCTGCTAAAGACTGTTGATCCGATTATCCAATGTGCACATCAACCTGTCCACCAACTTTAAATAGAAGATGAAGCTTTTACTGGTACCAAAGTGCATAAGGAGAAGAGAGTGCATTTTTCCTATTGGAAAATTCTATGTCTGTATTGATTTTTTTCCTTATTCAAAAGGGAGTGAGTATAAAGCAGAACAAATGGAGATGCAAGAGGGATAGGCATGCAAGATTTACGCACACGTGAACTAAGCTCAAACCTGATGCTCAGTTTTCTGAGGTGACTGTGTGACCTCAATGAGACAGACCTCTCTATGCTAAGACAGTTGATTCACCTTTTTGTGCAATAAACATTCTCAAAAAAATGTTTGATATATTGACAGGTGCCCTGACTAGCAGACAGGCTTACAGCAAAAATCTGCAGAGCAATAGGCTCAGCTAAAAAAGGTTAAGTGGAGGGGAGAAAGAGAACAAACAAGCAAATAGAAAATTGTTTGGCAAAGGGACAGAATACTTGCTGTGTGTACTTTGGGCCATCAACTGCTGGTCAGTCCTGTGGAGAATTCTGGAAAGCTGGAAAAGCAGTCTGGGAGCCTTTTGTCTTGCGTCTCCTCATTCGTGTAGCCTTGAGCCTCTTGGTGTTTTCTTGTATTTTGCTTATGGTTTTTAAATTTGTTTTAGTTTTCTTTAAATAAAGATGTGTGTGTCGAAACATCTTTTTCTTTTCTGATACCCATGCTTGTTTAAAACACAACTTCTTTTAGGAAATGCTCGGATTGTGGATTGTATATATTTAAAAAGTAAGAATAGAAGGTGATAAGGATATACTAGTAAAGGAAACAGTATAAGCTCTGACTGAAAAAAAAGACAGTTTGCTGAAATAAAAACAACAATGGGGGGGATTGAGTCTAAGTTATTTCAGGAAAAAGAACAATTCAAAAATGCACTCTTTTTGTTATCTTTTCTCCTCGGCAGTGAAGCTTGCCCAAAGTTCATGGAGCAAAGCCCATGAATGTAGAATTTTGCTAAAAAGATAGACCATCTGAAAAAGAGTATAATCAGTCAAAACCCCTTTATGTGTAAAAACAATAAAATATGTTTCTTTGATACTCAATAACAACATCAAAAAAATTATCCATATGCCTTTCCCTAAAATCTTGTATATGTACTTGAAATTCATTGCATATTTAAAAATAAAGCTTGGGAAACCCTTGATTTTATAGCAAAACAAAAACAGAGATCCTGGGAGAAGAGTGATAAAAGCTTAATATGGAAAGTTAAGTCTCATCCATCACCCACTTGTTTTACAGTTGGACTCATTGGTTGTTAAAAGCTGATTTAAACCATTTGACATGCACATCTATTCATAGAAATAACTGAAAACTAATCGCTGCTGAAGCGCAGGATGAGAGGATTCTGGTTGCACTGATACCAGATAAATACAGATAGAGAGGTTTACGTCATTGTTAAAAATGTAATCATTGCCTAATTTGCTCGTTGGGACAGATTTGCAGTTTCTAGAAAGAGACATCATGGTTTTAATGTCTTTATGTATTTCTCCAGGCAAGAGGATGTAGTCTATGCCACTGGTTGTCATGTTTTTTCTTCTTAATTTATCATCAATAAAATTACAATTTTTAGCCGGGCTTGGTGGCTCAGCCTGCAATCCCGTGCCTTTGGGAGGCTGAGGTGAGTGGATTGCCTGAGCCCACGGGTTCGAGACCCGCCTGGGCAGTGAGACCTCATCTCTAAAATAAATCAAAAATTAGCCGGATGCAATAGTGCGTGCCTGTAGTTCCAGCTACTTGGAAAGCTGAGGCGGAAGGATCGCCGGAGCCCAGTAGGTCGAGGCTGCGGTGGCCGGGAGCGGCCACTGCACTCCAGTCTGGGTGACAGAGACTCCAACTCAAAAAAAAAATTATAATTTTTGATAAGTATATTAATCATTTGCCACTCTTAGCTAATATTTGTATATGTATAATTTTATTGTATATATTGTAACAGTAAATGTGGAGGGGCTGACGTAAAGACTGTTATTAATGAGTACCTTACAAAACATAACTTTTGTTTTTCTCATACATCGAATGCTCATTTCCCTTGATATTTCAGTCATATGTTTGTTCTACCTTTTATTTCATTTCTAAAAATACATAAGAAAAAATATTTCGTAGAAGTGTATCCATCATACAAATAGAAGCTGAAACATTACATTGGGAATATTTTGCTATCATAAACTTTTAGTTTACTTAGATATTAAGAATATTTTACAATATTTTAAATACAGGAGTGAATAATCGTCTCTATGTTAGTATTTCCCTTCTTTTTATCCTTCTTTCTTTTATTCTATCTAAGTTTAAATCTTTTAAATAATGTAAGATTTGTCATTAGCTATCCATCCATATTTTCATGAGAATATAATCAGTAACCATAATTGCTTTACCTTCCTAGAGGGAACCACATTTCAAGGTGGTAATACCATTCTCATTGCATCTACTTGGGCTTTGCTTACATGCAAACCACTGCATCATTTAGAGGAGACATCTTAAAATCAAATTATCAGAAATAGTGTGTTACAATTTCAAGTACAGTGAAGGTTGCTGTGGTATACCAAGTCTCTTTCTCAACACCTAAGGTAATCATAAATTGAGGCAATTTTAAAAAATGAATAAAACAACATGTTGAGATAATTTAGACATTTTTCTGAAAATAGTATGAAAAATTGTCACTATTCGCTGGCTTATTTGACTCAATATTTTAATAAAATTTGGCCCCCAAGCTTATCAGTATTTGTTCTTTTAACTTTCTGTCAGTGAGGAAAAAAATGGTAAAAGTTATTGATTTCTCTACCAGTTCTAAAACAAAACAGACTTTTCTAATTTTCTTCATTGATTGATTTTCTTCATTAACCTTTGCAATAACTCAGCTAATTATTAAGGTTGAAACATAGTTAAATAACTTTAAAAATAGACTTATTTGATTAGCTTGAAGTTGAAAAATTATAGTTACAGATTCATTCAGTCAAATTTAAAAGTGAAATATTTTAGATTAGAATTTTGCAGTAGTTTATTAAAATTTAAAGAGAACATTATTTTAAGTCTTTTTAAAACATTAAAATAAAATTTAACTCCCATAAATCATCCTATTTGTAATAGTTATTTCTATTGGGATGACAAAAAGTGAAAAAGTCAAATGCCCACAATTTCTTTTAGTTCTGTAGTCTTCAAGTTGAATAACAAACAACAACAACAATCCACAGTTCCTTTATTTCCTTTACATGCCTTGTCTTCAATGTACCCTTGTCTATACCCTGTCTACATATACTCTACTATAATGCTTTACAAAATTGTGCTTTATTTTGCAGGTCACCTAACTGAATATTACATTGATGCTGATGTCCAACTGGCTAAACTCAGAGCAAGTATTATCTCCCTTTTACTGGGGACAGTACTCTTGTAAGGTCTAAAATAACTTTGTACCACAGCTACAACACATCTATTTCCTAAAATGTTTAATACATGTATGAAAATATTTAACAATGATAATCATAAAAGTTAAAAATCAGGAAGAATGCTAACAAATTTTGTAAAAGAAGTAATTTATTGTTTGTACCAAATCTTGGGTAATATTGTCTATAGACGAATTAAATAAGTGTTGTGAAGAGTCCCTAAAGACAATGGCATAAAAATATATATGTTGCTGGACTCAGTGGCTCAGCCTGTAATCCAGCACCTTTGGGAGGCTGAGGTGAGTGGATTGCCTGAGCCCGCGGGTTCGAGATCCGCCTGGGCAGTGAGACCTCATCTCTACAATAAATCAAAAAATCAGCCGGGCGTGGTAGTGCATGCCTGTAATTCCGGCTACTTGGAAGGCTGAGGTGGAAGGATCTCTGGCTGCGGTTGCCGGGAGCAGCCACTGCACTCCAGTCTGGGTGACAGAGTAAGACTCCAACTCAAAAAAAAATATATATATATATACACATATATATATATATTGTTGTTAAAATACGTGGTTAGCATCCACTTAATTTTTAAAATTGTATTTCATTGAGTTGAGGAGTAAAAAATTATATATAATGTATATATCATGTATGCGTGTTTGTATGTGTGTGTGTAGATATATATAGAGATATATGTATATGTAAAGTGTGTACTGAAAGTACATATACATAATGTACTGGTTACCACAGTCAAATTAATTGACACGAGCACCACCATCTATGGATACCATTTTTTGTGTAGGTATATGTGTGATGAGGAAACTTAAAACCCACTTGAAACAGGCCCAGCATCGCCACAGAAATTGTGCAGCTTCTTTTTGAGTAAACAGAAAAATTGATCCTTCCAGTCTCAAAAGTTGAAACTTATATTTGTCTTGCCTGAGTTCCTCTCTTGGAAACTGACCATCAGACTCCCCAGAGCTTATCAAGGAACTGAAATGTACCAGGTCACCACTGCATCTGGACAGTGGAACACCAGACCCCTCATTTGTCTCAATTACCTAACTGACCATCTATCGGCTGTCTGTTGATCATATCCTCCTCCTTAACCCTCCCTCATTCCTGTTGGTTTTGTTTTTGTTTTTACACATAGCTACATTCCTTGCCTACTACATACACCTCAATTTTAGCTGGGAGAGCTAAAAAATCTTTCTTTCCTGGCAATAGTCATTATCTCAATGATTGGCTTTCTGTGTGACAAGCAATGGGACTTCAACCAAATCCTTGGTGTTTTGGCCACATGCTCTCTTATCAAACTTTAAGTAAACAGTATAGCATCCTTAACTATAGTCATTATGCTGTACATTTAATTCCAGAATGCATTAATCTTACACCCGCAATTTTGTACCTATGCATCATATCCACCCATTTCTCAGCCCTTGGCAACCACCATTCTACTCTCTGCTTGTGTGAGTTTGATTTTTTTGTCCTTCTCTGGTTTGCTTCACTTAGCATTATGTCCTCCAGATTCATCCATGTTGTCACAAACAACAGGATTTTCTTCTTATCTGTGTCTGTATAATATTTCAATGTGTCTGTAGACCAAATTTTATCAATTCGTCCTTTAGTAGACAATTTGTTTTCACATATGTCTATTGTAAATAGTGTTACAATGAACATAAGAGTTCAGATAGCTCTTTGACATACTTAGAGATATTTTATTTTCTTTAGATATATACACAGAACTTGAATTGCCGAATCACATGGTAGTTCTATTTTTATTTTCAAAAAACTTTATATTGCTTTTCTTAATGGCTGTATCTATTTACATATTCACTAACAGTATACAAGGGTTTTCTTTTCTCCACACCCTAATCAACCTTTATGGTTTTTTTGTTTGTTTGTTTGTTTGTTTTTTATTTCAGCAACTCTAGGAGGGTACAAATGGTTTTTGGTTACATTGAAGCATTGTATAATGATGAAGATGTCTAGACTTTAAATGTACCAGCCTCCCACATCTGTGTACATTGCTTGTTATTGCTTGTCTTCTTGATAATAGCCATCCTAACAAGGATGAGGTAATTTATTAATGGAGTTTTTATTTGAATTTCCCTGATATTAGGGATGACTACCACAATTTCATATACCTGAGACCATTTGTCTTCTTCAGGAAAATGTCTATTGAAGTCCATTTTCCATTTTTAATTTGAGTTATTTGATCTTTTAATTGTTTTATAATTGAATTGTGTATCATTTATATTTTAGATGACAACACCTTAATATATTTATGGGTTTTAAATGTTTTCTCCCAATTTTTAGGGCCCTTTCATTTGTTAGTTATTTCCTTTGCTGTGCAGAAGTGTTTTCATTTAATGTAATGCCATTTTCTTATCTTTTGCTTTTATTGCTTGTGCTTTTGATGTTATATCTAAAACATCATTGGAAGACAAATGCCAGAAGGATTTTCCCTATGCTTTCTAGTAAATGTTGTATAGTTTTAGATCTTACATTTAAGTGTTTAATCCACTTTGAGTTACTCTTTTTATGTGGTGTCAAATAGGGTTTCAACTTTATTATTTTGCATGTTAGAAAGTCAGTTTTCTCAACATCATTTATTGAAGGTACTATGCTTTCTCTAAAGAGTATTCATGGGTCCCTTGAAAAAAGTTAGGTGGCCATGTATGTGTGGATTTATTGTCTATTTTTATGTTAATACTATATTGATTTGAGTAATACAGTTTTGTAATGTAGTTTGAAAGCTGGGGTGTCATATTCCAGCTTGTCTTTTTCTCCAAATTGCTTTGGCTATTTATGGTCTTTTGTGGTTCCACATACATTTTAAGATTTTTAAGAATTTCTGTAGCTGGGCTCGGTGGCTCAGACTGTAATCCTGCGCCTTTGGGAGGCTGAGGTGAGTGGATTGCCTGAGCCCGCGGGTTTGAGACCCGCCTGGGCAGGCGAGACCTCACCTCTACAATAAATCAAAAATTTAGCCGGGCGTTGTAGTGCATGCCTGTAATTCCGGCTACTCGGAAGGCTGAGGCGGAAGGATGGCGGAGCCCAGCAGGTCAAGGTTGCGGTGGTCGGGAGCGGTCACTGCACTCCAGTATGAACAACAGAGTAAGACTCCTGCTCAAAAAAAAAAAAAAAAAAAGAATTTCTGCAAAAAGTGCCATTGGAATTTTTTATAAGAAATGTATTGAATGTATATACTGTTTGGGGTAATGTAGACATTTTAGCAATATTAAATCTTCTAATCCATCGGAACAAAACATATTTCTATTTATTTGTGTCTTTTAAATTTTTTTTATGAATGCTTTATAGTTTTGATTGTAAAAATCATTCACCTCTTTGGCTAAATTTATTCCTAAGTATTTTATTATTTTGTACATCATTGGTACTTCTAATCAGCAGTCTCTCTGTAGTAGGGCTCCTGCTGTAGGATAAGTCCCTTTTCTCTTTTCCTCTCCTGAGTAAAATGTTTAAACTGTCTTGTATTTCTTCCTTTAGATCTTTCCTAAAGTTGTGGTTATCCCATGTGACCCGTCATGAAAGTTAGCCCCCATCTGTGACTTCTGTCACTCCCTTCCCTTGGCAGCTGCCTCCCTTTTGAAGGTGTCCCAACTGACCTCCTTAGGATTAGGGACGCAAAACAGAAGAAGCAAGGGAATTTAGCAATGTAGAGATTGCAGATCCCAGCAGCACTGTTTTCTGTGAGATACCACAGCTTCTTGGAAAGAAGGTGTCCTTCTATTTAGAGAAGCATACAAAGTTCAGCACACTCACCCCCACCCCAACCCCCAGCACAGTGCCCAACACATAGGAGTCTCCCAGTTCCTCTTGTGTAGATTTCACGAAGCTCCTGGCTGTGCCACTCTCCTGTTCCAAAACATCGCAGCATGGTTTGGAACCTTTGAACGGTTTAGCCAATTTGACTCTAACTGTAGTTTCCATTTGGTAGAGTGATAGCAATGATGGTTGCCCTTCTTGTCAGTAGTAGGGCTGGCAATCTGTGCACCTGGAGAGGACGCAACTTTTTGAGGGTAAGAATTTAGGGTTCAGAGTCTTAGCCTTAGTAGACAGATGCAGCAGACAGTGGTGCACAGCTGCATGGACACTGGCAAAAAGAGACAGAACCATCCCAGATGGTTTTAGCCAAGTGGAAGACCCAACTAGTGAGTCATGAGCACCTAAATGCATTTGCTTCCTTTCTCAAGGTCATGACCACCACACACCCTGCTTGCTGCCCCAAATCACTGCTGTGATTTCCATTTCTAACTTGGCTTTGAGGTCTTTTTGTCAAGAGTGGTCATAGCCAAGCCATCCACTCTCTAAGAGAACCCTGATCAGAGGGAAAGTTTGTGTATGTGTGTCAAATGGTATGCAATAAGATAAAACCAAAATACATGCAACAAGAGAAATTTATTACAGGTTCCAGAGAGGTTAGAGGTGCTGATGAGAGTTCTGACAGGAAGCCAGGAGGTGTCAGGAGCTCAATCAATTGACTGGAATCAAGAAGCAGAGAAAAGCTGTGGAACTAGGCCTTGATTAAGGTCCATGGGTGTTATCCTTTAGGCTTTCCTGAGAGAGTGGTAGATTGGCTAGTCTAAAGAACGTATGTGTGGATTTTTCAGAACGATGGCAATGGAACAGGTCAAATTGTGAGAGTCTCTGCAAAAGTGAGTGTCCATAAAGACTCTCTTGCATGAGTAGATGTGAGCCGGTGGGTGAGTTAAAGTCTATCTGAGGGGAGACTTGGGTTCATGCACATAGATCTCTCCGCTGAAGGTGAGTGAACCCCCCCCACTGCCCTGAGATTGGACCCCCTGGTGTGCTTTCCTGAGAAGAGGCAGTAGAAAACAGCTGAACCTCACCACCTGGCACCCAGCCCTCACCTGTGACAGCAGAGCAGCATGAGCCCCCAGATCCGTGAAGAGAGTAGATCATGGAAAGCTGGAAAGGAGCCCTGCCACTGGGGAGAAAATGCCAACTGGTGCCATTTTCTCTGTCCAGGGACCAGGCAGAGACCTGCATTGCCCAGCTCGGCTTCTCCCAGCCTCCAACCTGGGACCTTGAAGTTATCTCCTCATCAAACTCAGAGAGACGGACTCCCATCCCCCACACTGGAACAGGCATAGACACGTTAGATCTGAGTGGGAGACTTGGCAGCAGTAGCAGCACGCCAGGTGAGTCCAGATCTGATCCACCCTCCTCCCACAGATGTCCCTGGGACTTCTGACCCACACTAAGAGCAACCCTATCAGGCTCTGCTGAGGGCAGAGAGGAGGGACTGGAGATCATAGCTCAAAGGAAGTTGGAGTTACAGGAATGAACTCAAGTGAGTTTTTGTTTTTTTTGTTTTTTTGTTTGTTTGTGGTTTTGTTTTTTTGCTTGTTTTTTGTTTTGTTTATTTTTTGTTTTTAGTATTTTTCTATTCTCTTTCTTTCCATTTTTTATTACCTTTTTGTGCTTGCTTTGTTTCTTTTTTTAATGCTTTTTTTTAGACTCGTTTATGTGTGGGCATTTTTGAGGCAGAATACATCAGTGAGGGGGTTTGTTGATTTGTGTGTTTGTATGATTGTCTGGTGTGTGTGTGTGTGTGTGTGTGTGTGTGTGTGTGTGTGTGTGATGGAGTCTCACTCTGTCACCCATGCTGGAGTGCAGTGGCACACTTATGTCAACCCCAGCATCAACCTGCTGAACTCCAGTGATCCTTCCACCTCAGCCTTCCAAGTAACTGGAAATACAGGCACGCAATACCACACCTGGCTAATTTTTGAATTTTTGTAGAGACGAGGTCTCGCCAAGCTGCCCAGGCTGGTCTTGAACCTGAGTGCTCAGGCAATCCACTCACCTAGACCTCCCAAAATACTGGGATTACAGGCCCAACCACTGAGTCTGTCTTTTTGTTTTGTTTTTGTTTTTTTTACTTTTCTGTCTTTGTTTGTATCTCTGTTCCTTTGTTAGTTGGTACACCTGTCTGTTTTCCCACTTCTTCTTCTTCTCTTTCTCCACCTTCCTCTCATTTTCCTCCTTCCTTTTTCCATTCATTTCCTTTTTCTAATCTCATTTTGCTTTCAAGGGGCAAGTATATACCCCCACTGCATGAATAGATTGCAAGGCAGTGGGAGGTGGGTTCCAGGGGGCCCACACAACTGTCAGTGGATACTGGGGTCTGCAAATAGTTTCTGAATTACAACTCTCCCCCGAATTAAATCTCAAAACTGAAAATATAAAAGATTATCAGAGACTACTATGTGCACTCATATGGAAGCAAAATTGAGAACCAAAAGGAAATTTAAAATGTTCTGGTATCACGTAGCATCTCCAGGTTGAAAAAGAAGAAATCAAGACCCCAAATTGACTAATAACAATCCTGGAAATTGACTATGACTTAAGAAAACTACCTACAAATAAAATGTCCTGGACCATATAGCTTTCCACTGGAGTTCCACAACACATACAAGGAGGAACTGTTTTCAATCCTACTGAAAGTATTCCAGGCAATTGAGAAAGATGGAAATCTCCCCAAGCCACCTTATGAAGCTAACATCACATTGATACCCAAACCATATAAAGACCCAACAAAGAAAGAGAACTAAGTCCAATATCCTTGATGAATATAATGCTAAAACTCTCAAATCCCAGCAAACTAGATCCAACAACACAACTCAATCATCCACTACAACCAAGGTGACTTCACCCCCTAGATGCAGAGCTGGTTCAACATTCAAAAGACCATAAACATAATTAAATACATCAATAGATGTAAAAACAAAAACCACATGATTATATCATTAGATACAGAAAAAGCTTTTGATAAAATCCAGCACCGCCTCTTGATAAAAACCCTTGAACATCTAGGTGTAGATGGGATATACCTCAAAATAGTAAGAGCCATCTATGAGAAACCCAACATACTGCAAAACAGAAAGAAATTGGAATCATTTTCCCTGAAAACTGGAACAATACAAGGATGCCTACTCTTGCCCCTCCTGTTCAACATAGTGCTTGAAGTCCTTGCTAGAGCAAATAGACAAGAGAGGGAGATCAGGGGTATTCAAATAGGAGAAGAGGAAGTCAACTTATTCCCTTTTGCAGATGACATGATTCTATGCCTCAAAAACCCAAGAGAATCTGTCAAAAACCTCGTTGCATCAATAAAGGACTTTGGCAAAGTCTCAAGGTATAAAATAAATGTGCAAAAAACAATTGCATTTCTAGACACCAATAATAAACATACAGAATCCTAAATAAAATCCTAAATAAAAAGCACAATCCCATTCACAAAAAATAAGTATATAAATTGAAATATCTTGGCATCTCCCTAACCAGAGATATGAAAGACCTTTTCAATGAAAACTACAAAACACTGCTGAAAGAAAAAAAAAGATGACACAAACAAATGAAAAAATGTTTCATGTTCATGAATTGGAAGAATCAACATTGTTAAGATGTCCATCCTACGCAAGTCAATTTACAGATATAATGCAATACCCACTAAATTACCATCAACATTCTTCTCAAACCTGGAAATGACAATAAAGGAATTCATTTGGAAACATAAATGACCATGTAACACAAATAGCCAAAGCAATCTTCAGAAGAAAAAAACAGCAGGAGGTATCATGTTCCCAGACTTTCAATTTTATTACAAACCTACAATAATCAAAACAGCCTGATATTGGTACATGAACAGGCATATAGACCAATGGAACAGGATAGAGGTTACAGAAACAAAACCCCAATTTCTCAACCAACTCATCTCCAACAAAGCCTCCACTTTCAATGATTGGGGAGAGGAGAGTATATTCAATAAATAGTGCTGGAAAGCAGACTGACCACATGCAAAAGATTAGAACAAGACTCCTATCTATCACTTTACACAAAAATCACTTCTAAATGAATCAAAGACCTAAATGTAAAACCTCAAACTAAAAGAACCTTAGAAAATGCAGAAGACACCCTTAAGGAAATAAGAACTGGTAACCAGTTCCTGATCAAAACCCCAAGTGCCCCTGCCATAAGAGATAAGATAGATAAGTGGGACCTCATCAAATAGACAAGCTTCTGCAAAGTCAAAGAAACCATCAAGAGAGCAGGGAGACAGCCCACAGACTGGGGAAAAAAAATATTTGCCAATTGTATATCTGACAAAGGCCTAACATAAAGGATTTACAAGGAATTCAAACACGCCAAAAAACAAAGGTCCATTACAAAGTGGGCAAAAGATATGAATCGACATTTTTCAAAAGAAAACATACAAGCAGCCCACAGATACATGAAAAAATGCTCTCAGCCTTACCCAGTCAGGATGACCATCATTAATAACTCAAAAAAAAAAGTTGCTGGAGAGGATGTGGAGAAAAGGGAGCACTTCTACACTGTTGTTGGAAGTGTAAACTAGAACAGCCTCTGTGAAAAACAGTGTGGCAATTTCTAAAAATTGACCTTCCATATGACCCTGCAATCCCTCTACTGGGAAAATACCCAGAGGAACTCCAATCACTCTGTGAAAGAGATACCTGCCCACGTGTGTTTATTGCAGTATTGTTCACAATAGCAAAAACATGGACCCAATCATACTGCCCATTAAAAGAGGACTGGATTTTTTTAAATGTGGTACATATACACGATGGAATATTATGCAACTATAAAGAAGGACAAAATTATGAACTTCACACCAATTGGATGAACTTAGAGTCTATAATACTGAGTGATCTATCACAGAAACAAGGGCTTGAGTATCACATGTTCTCACTCATAAGTGGACCTTGAACAATTATCATAATACTATAAGAAAAGGAACATCAATAGTGGGAAATTGCTGGGGGGCAGGGGGTGGGATTGGCAGTAATGAGATTCTGTCGGGGGAAAGGGGACACACCTCATCAACAAGGGTAGCTGCATAATGAACATTTGTATACCTAGCCCTCAATTGTACCTCACATCTATATAATAAAAAAAAATTAGAAAAAAAAGAATTTACGTGAGTACTTGTTATATGACTCTGTTTTGACCATTAGATTTCATCACAGTCAGCAGCTGTGAGACGTATCAAGTTTTATTTACTGAGATGAGGAACAAGCAGGTTATATTGAAAGCAACCACACAGGGAGGAGAAGTTATCACTAGGCCAAAAGTGACGGGTACAAATGGGTTTGAAACAACTTAGACCAGGCCTAAAAATGGATGCCGAGGCAGCAACTGGATCATACAAATATGACACAAGAATGTGATGATATGCCTTTAGTCATCTCACATCAGAAAACATGTGCTTAAAAGCATCAAAAGGTGGGCCACGTGTTGTACGGCCCCATGACCTGTTTTGCCGACACTGCTGTGTGGCCCTTCCTGGCTGCTCACACACCTGCAACACTGCAGTGAGTTCAGAGACAGTGAGGTGGAGAACCCAGCCTGGCACCTGCCCCAGAGGGTCATAGTTCCTCTCTGTGAGTGGCCAAGTGGTTCACAGAAGAAGCATATCAGTTACATCTGTCCCTCCACCCCCTGCAGCCCTCACCTCCTCCAGCCCTGGGAAGAAAGCTCCTGCCACCCAAAAGGTTGGTGACCACTGAGGAGTCGCCTATACAGCTTACTGGGAGGTACTGTGGCATGCCACACCCTTTCTGCACCATTTCCCACCTCTCCCACTCACTCACTCATGACACAAAAGGCTTAGGGCCGGCTGAGTCCACACAATCCATCACCAGACTCTGGCCCAACTCCACACAATAGCAAAACCATGGAACCAACCATGTTGTCCACCAGAAGTAGACTGAATTAAAAAAATGTGGTACATATACATGATGGAATACTACACAACCATAAAGAAGGACAAAATGACAACATTTGTAGTAACTTGCATGGACTTAGGGTCTATAATACTAAGTGATCTTTCACAGAAACAACAACCTGAGTATCACATGTTCTCACTCATAAGTGGACCTTGAACATTTATCATAATAGTATAAGAAAAGTATTGGCAGCAGTGGGACACTTCATCAATAAGGTACTTGATCTCAAACCAGGTGAAGTGGGGACCAAAGTGAGGCCCAAGCTTTACCTGTACAATGACCATTTGTACACCTAACCCTGAATTATACCTCACATCTTTAAAATAAAAAAAATTTTAAAGTATAAAAAGGATAATGTAAACTATAAATACATAAATTTAAAATAGAAACACAATAGTACAGATCAAATTGAAGACATTTTAAAAAATAGAAATACCAGATTGAGAAACATTTCTGGAAGGCAGTAGAAAATTAAAAAATATAAACAGTAAAAAATCTGTATTTAAGAAATCATACTTGAGCGAATGGATGGATAGATACAGATGTGCTAAGATAAATATAGCACTGGGCTCGGTGGCTCAGCCTGTAATCCCACGCTTTGGGAGGCTGAGTTGAGTGGATTGCCTGAGCACGCGGGTTCGAGACCCGCCTGGGCAACTTAGCGAGACCTCATCTCTACAATAAATAAAAAAAATTAGCTGGGCATGGTAGCGCGCGCCTGGAGTTCCAGCTACTTGGAAGGCTGAGGCGGAAGGATCGCCGGAGCCCAGCAGGTCAAGGCTGCAGTGGCTGGGAGCGGCCACTGCACTCCAGTCTGGGTGACAGAGTGAGACTCCAACTCAAAAAAAAAAAAAAAAAGACAAATATTCTAATTTTAGAATATAGGTGGATGGCATATGTGTATACACTAAACAATGCTTTTAACTGTTTATCTAATTGTAAGTGCACATAATAAATTTTGAAGTAAAGATGAACTTAATTGAAAAATTAAGTAATAAGACTTTCAGTTAGAGAACATTTTTAGTGGAGAGAAGAAAATGTGCTGATAAATAATGGAAATAATGAACACGTTTTATAAAATTTAATAAATAGGGAAAAACTTCATATTCAAATATAAAAATTAACATCAATAAGAAAAAATTTTTATAAGGTTTCCAGGAAAAAAAGACAAAATATGGACCAAAGAACAAGGTCAAATTAACATAAGTACTCTACAGATATATTATGTATAAGAAGTCATTAGAGAAATATGTTGAGACATTAAAAAATCTAATAATTTGATGTCAAGCTGTCATTTCAATGTGAGATAATAAAATTATTCTCAACTACAGAGGATCTCAAAAAGTTTGTCTTACAAAGACATAGTACTTTAACCTATGCCCAAAGACATCCAAGATGTTCTTGAAAGACACATCTAAACAAGGAGCAAAACCTACAGGAGATTCTACAGTGGTACGGCAAGGGTCATCAACTACCATGATGAAAATATATTTTGTTTTTCTGGCAAACAAATGTTTATGTCACATGTTAAAATGCGTCTATAGCCAGCTACTGCCTGGAATGCAACTCACTCTTACAATGCTTCGCTCCTAATGATTGGTCTGTGGATACTTATTTAGTGAGTGAGTCAGAATCAAATCTGAAGAAAATATTAAATGTGTTCACGTAAGTCCATTGAAAGAGCTACTTATGAAACATAGTGCCTAGCTCAGTGCCCAATCTTAGTAGACATACGGTAAGCATTGATGGAATGACTGAATGATTGCCAGGCCCCACTGAATTTGTGAACGGACACCATGAGTACCACTCAAGCCAGCAGTGCCGAATCCAGAATTAAAACATGACAGGAATGCAAAGAGATGCTTGAGTGGAGAGAAAGGGAACAGATGTAAGTTTGTCATCTTATTTAATTAAAGGTGTAAAATGAAGAAAAAATCTAAGCAGTCTCTTCTAAAATTAAATATTAAAACAGATATAGGACCATATTTCAGCATTTTCTATTTAAAATATCCTCTAAACTCTGAAAAACATATCACACACAAAATTCAACCTATATTTTGTCATGCTACTAATTTGTTTTAACCTACAATTCTGTTGTATTTATGTCCCAACATATGTTCACGTTGATGGTTAATTGTATGAACATAAAGTTCACACATAGATCATTAATGTCAAAACTGATGACAAATAGTATAGTAATAAACTCTATAAGGAAACCTCAAGCGAAAAATCCAAAAGCATAAATTAACCAATCTGTTCAATATATTCCAAATATAACTGAAAATCCCTATCTAATTTTGACCAGCCAAAAATACAGTCCAAATCCCGTGAAATTTCCTCCCCATGAACAAACTGAAACAATATAATATTTTAACATGATTGTAACAGAATTTTGGCATTTAAATTTAAATAGATCAACAGAGGCAGAAACACACTTAGTAGTACCAACCCCTGAAATTGATCTGTTATTCAAAGGAGCAAAGACTAACTAAGGAACATAACAAGGGAATAGCAATAAGTGCTTAGCTCTGAGATGGAAATGGTCATTCAACAATCTTTACCTCCCTTTCTATAGTGATCCTATGAACAATGATAATTTATTAATGCTGTATTCTTCATCAGGCCTATGACATTTGGACATAGGGAAATCTGTCTCACTTTTAGTAGAAGAATAATGTGAATAGGTAAGTAGCTTTATGAGCTCTAAGAAAATAAAAAAATCAAAATGACTCTAAGTGAGCTAGCAATATCCATCCTCCCCAAAGGAGTTACAGACAGTTACTTTGCAATAAATTACTTCAGACAAATTATGTAACCTTTCAAAACTGCCATAAACCTGCCTGAAGGATTTGTCCGGCCTGACTGTATTTTGTAGCTCCCACTGCTGTCTTCAATAGTTTGTGAGTGAGTCCAGCCACCAAATCACAAGGAAGGTTTAATGGTAAGTTTGAAATCACCCTCCACCTGCCTTTATCCTCAGCCATCTAACACTACAAACATAGCTGAGAAAACTTACAGCAGCAGATAACACTGCACCGTTGTGTCTTTAGCTCTGCATCAGAAATATCATTTCTGGAAATACCAGGTTTGCCTGAACCTTCAACTTATAGGACTTGGATTTATAATATTGCTATACTCATCCAATAAATAAAAACAAACACTCATTTCAAGATGATGAGTTATTTATAGGCAAATCATTTGAATGCTTTGGTTAAAGTAGGAACTTTCACTGGAGTGGCATTTGTTCAGAAAAGTCAGAAACAAAATGCACACAATATATAAATCTGACAGTGCAATTAAGTTTCAAAAAAAATCTCACCTGTAGCTGATCCAGAGAAAAGAACATTTTCCCCAGGATCAAACTGTTGCTTATGATGGAATAAATGTTAATCTGTCTTATTTCTCTCAATTCATTGATGTTGAAGTTCAGACCTAACCTCCAGATACATCCTTGGTGGATATGTTTCTAATCGGGATGTGTCTACCCTAAGTGACTTCCTTCCCTCCCTCACTGCTACCCCATCCTGGCCTAACCTACTAACTCAGTCCCCTGTGTCCCGTTTTTATACCCTTCACTCAATTCTCAACACAGCAATCAGTGAGCCCTTTATCAAGGGAGTCTGATCATGCCATCCTTCTTTTCAACATTCTCCAGGGGCTTTTCATTTCAATCAGTGTTAAGTGTTAAAAGCCCCAGAGTGACCTGCACAAAGGATGAGCACTGTGGCAATGTCTGACTGGGGAAATCAGCTCACACTTGTGTTCCAGTCATAATTATTAATTCACCACCCTTTTATTCTTAAAAGTGTCCCTGGTTGGCTGCTAGACTGTGTGGTTGGTCTCCCTCAGGGCCCTATATAATCTGCCTCTGGTACAGTTTACCTCTCTGACCTCATTGTTGCAACCATCTCATGCCTCTCCTTTCAGAGACACACTTTCCTGTTCTTTGATCCTATGGGGGAAGATCTTTCTCTGCTGCCTTCCATTTACTTTTCCCTGGGACTGGAATACTCATCCCTTGGTTCCTCACAGCCTTCTTTCCCAGCAATTTCAAGCCTTTACTTAAATGCGATATTCTCAATGCGCCTTCCCTTGCAACCCATTTCAAACTGTAATCCAACTCCATCTCCACCCTACTACTCCCTATCTTTCTTCCTACTGTTATTTCTTTCGCGCATTCATCAACATCTATCCATCTGTGTCCATGAGAACCAAAGTCCCTACAGGAAGATATTTTCATTTATTTACTGTGATTTTCGTAGTGTCTTGCACATGGTAGATGTTCAGTAAATAAATATTCATTGAAAGGAAAGAGAAAATAAACGAATGAATCAATCGGCATATTAACTGGCTCCTGATGCTTTGAATTTCATTTGGAGTTTTCTGATGTTTGCCCTTGCCTGTGCATCAAGAGGTATGCTCTAGACTGGTGGTTTTCACACCTACCTGATGAATTCCTCCCAAGGAAAAATTACAGAAAATCAACAAAATTGTTTACAGGAGATCACTATGTTGCAAAAAGGAAACCTCTTTAAAATATAATGGTTTAGTTTAAATGGCATTCCAATTTTGCATCATGTTATATGATCAATACATAAACACCATTTTATTGTACTTATTAATTAAAATCCAGGCCCATGATTATGAATTAATTAATCTTGAGGCTTTCCATTCCTGAGACAGTATCAGGTAGATTCCCTAGAGAAACTCTTAAAAATGTGCACCAGGAGCGGGATACAAGTATAGAGGCATCATTGTTAATATTTACAATCACAAAAAGGTAAATACTCAATGAGAAGAAGTTGACAAATACTGAGATATTCTCATCATGGAATACTTTATGTAATTGAAAATGAATTACTCAATTTGTAGTATAATAAACTAAATTTTTATTGAACAAAACATGTTATAAATTAACATATGCAGTTTCTGTTTGATAACCATTTATTGACTACCTACAATTTTCTCTTGATACATAAAATTCTCATCAGAGAAGATACTCAGCAAGGTAAGTAATTTGTTCATCTACTTAAAGGAGATTGTGTTATAGCGGAAAAAGAGGATTCGATAATGTCTAGTTGTGGGGTTTGGGAAAGAAAGCTCAAGAATGTTGAATGTAACATTTTTTGGCCTGAGCCACTAGAAAGACAGAGATGTGATCAGCATCAAAGAGAGATTGTGGAAGGAGCATGTTGAGAAGATGTGACGTTCAGTTTTGAATAGGTACCTCTGTGTTTATTTAAAATGTAGTAGTCCTAATTTATATACACTTTGCTTTCTAAATCTCAGGATACATATTTGAAGTCAATTCTGGAAAAATCAGCATTATTCTTTGATACTTGCATCTCACCTAATTTCTTTTCTCAAGCATTTTAAAAGTTAACTTACCAAATATTCTGACTTTAATTTCTACGCCAACCAGAGTCGTTTTTATTTTTTCACTTTCTTATATTTATGTGTAGTTTCTTGTTTAATTTCTACTGATTTGTCTTCCATTTCACTAGTTCTCTGTTAATCTATATCTAATCTGCTGTTAATAGTTTCCTTCACTTCATAAATACATATATACATGCACACACAAACATTTATAGAATTTTTTTTTTTTTTTTTGAGTTGGAGTCTCACTCTGTCGCCCAGACTGGAGTGCAGTGGCACGCTCCCGGCCACGGCAGCCTCAACCTGCGGGGCTCCAGCGATCCTTCCGCCTCAGCCTTCCAAGTAACTGGAGCTACAGGAGTGCACTACCACACCTGGCTAATTTTTTTTTTTAATTTACTGCAGAGACGAGGTCTCATCAAGTTGCCCGGGTGGGCCCGAACCCGCGGGTTTAGGCAATCCATTTGCCTCAGCCTCCCAAAGTGCTGGGATTAGAGGCTGAGCCACTGAGCCTAGCCTAGAATTTTTGTTTGGCATTTTTCCAAATATGTTCATTTGTATTCTGATGTATTTGATATTTATTTCAATTTGTTTTAATTTTTAAATACTTTATAACATGTATTTATATTTACATTTTATATTATTTTTCTGATGATTCCGGTGTCTATTTTGAAGGGCAAAAATAATTTTATTGCATTTTAACATTTTATGATCATGTGTTTTCTCTTCAATTATTTTTTTTTAATAATTATTAATGAACATACTGTTACAATAAATACTGCACAGAGATTTCAGTTACCTTTTATTCCATTTTTCCTGATGACAACGTCTTATAAAAGCATAGCATCATCAAGCCCAGATATTGACGTCGGCACAGTCACACGCCAAAGGTTTCCACCATGCCCAGGATTCTTCTTGTTGCCTTTTTTCAGCTACACCGGCTCCCTTCTCTCATCTCTCCCTGAACTGCGCTAACCACAATTTTGTCCATTTAAGCATGTTATATGAATGAAATTGCATAATATATAATTTCTTGAGACTGGTTTCTTTCACTTAGTATAACTGCATGGAAGTCCCTTCACGTTATTGCATGTATCAGGAGTTTGTGTTTTTATTATTGGTGAATAGCATCACATGATGTGGATTACCCCAGGAGCCACTCACCCACTTAAGGAGATCTGGGCTTTTTCCAGGTTTTGGCGATTGCTACAAAGCAGTCGCGAACATTTATAAAAAGGTTTTTGAGTGACCGTAAGTTTGTATTTCTCTTAGATTTGTCCAGCAGTGCAATTGCTAGACTATATAGTTGTTTCATGTTTAGTTTTTCTCAAGAAATTTGCTTAACGATTTCTTTGAATGCTCTGAATTTACCTGATCACTAGCAGTATACGAGTTTTCCAGTTCCTCTGTATCCTCACCAGGATTTGGTGCTATCACCTTTTTCAAAAATTACTTGGTTTATTCCAACGAGTCCTATGGCTTTGATTTGCACTTACCTGGTGGCTAACAACATTGGATAACTTTGTATGTGCTATTGATATATATTTATGTCATCTTCAGTGAAATCCCCGTTCATAATTTCTAATTATTGTTATATTGATTTTTAAAATTTCTTCCTGTTGAGTTTTGATAATTCTTTATATATGTTGTAAATACTAGTCATTTGTCATATGCAAAGACTTTCTTTCAGTCCATAGTTTGTCTTTTCATACTCCTCATAAGGTCATTTGCAGAGAAAATGTGTTTTATTTGCATTCCTTCAAATTTATCAACTTTCCGTTCAATGATTTTGCTTTTGGTGTTAT
This sequence comes from Carlito syrichta, assembly GCF_000164805.1. Taxonomy (NCBI): domain Eukaryota; kingdom Metazoa; phylum Chordata; class Mammalia; order Primates; family Tarsiidae; genus Carlito; species Carlito syrichta. Next base: position 170,656 of record NW_007255840.1, on the reverse strand, counting down.
GAATAACATTACTTTGCTTAGCCTTAGATACCAAATATTCCCCCATAATTTTTCTTCTCTAAAAGTTTTATAGTTTTTATTTTACGTTCAAGTCCATACTCCACTTTGAGTTGATTTTTATATAAAGTGTAACATTTTGAGAGAGAAAAAAGGAAAAAACCATGGAGTCAAACAGATTAGGGCGAGTCCCAGTAAAAACTTCAACTGCAGTTGGGCGTGGTAACTGAAGCCTGCAATCCCAGCACTTTGGGAGGCCAAGGTGAGAAGATTATCTGAGCCCATGGGTTCAAGACCAACCTGGGCAACATGATGAGACCTTGTCTCTACAATAAATTAAAAAAAAAAAAAACCATGCGAGATAGCACACTCCTGTATTTCTGGTTACTTGGAAGGCTGAGGCAGAAGGACCACTGGAACCCAGCATGTCGACACTAGGGTGGCTGTGTGTGCCACTGCAATCCAGGCTAGGCAATAGAGTGAGACCCCAACTCAAAAAAAAAAAAAAAGCAGCTGTAAGTCCCAAGTACTGGAGTGAGAACACCTATTTCCAGGTATGTGGATTTCCCCTTTCTCATGTTTCTGCTTGGTGGGTCCTTTCCAAACCTCTCCTGATTGGAGCATTTCAATCCCACACCATGGTGCCTCTCTCTGATTGGTACTGTCACCAACCAATCAGCATGATCTCGAGACTATATACATCCCTGACTGCCTCAGCATGGTGGGCAATTTTCCTTCAGGTGTCCTTCTCCTGCTTGGAGATCTTCTATCTTTTAATAAATTCCTACTTACTTACACATTGGAGTCCAAGTCCCTCATTCTTCCTGGGTGCAAGAAAGAACCCAGACTGCAGAAGTAGAAGCCCTGCACAGGACTGACTGGAAGAGCTGGACCCACCAAGCTGAGCGAGCTTCCCCAGCTTCTCAGGTGCTATCACATTCCCCTATCTGGACGCCCTTGCATCTCCAGCCACCTGGATCCTCACTGGAAGCATTGGGAACTGCAATATCCCTTGGGTGCCCAACTTGCCAACCGGTCAGACCCCAAAACAGCATCCATTTCAATCAACATTTATTGTCTGTTTTCTCTATGGAAGTCCAATTGCTTCAGCAGCATATGTTGAAAAAAGCTACCCATGCTTAACTGCTTGAACATCTTTGTCAAAAATCAGTTCGATATATATCTGAGGGTCTATACCTGGGCTCTCTAACTGATCAAGAGCCTTTTTCACCTATAGAAATACCTTTGTCCTCATGTTGGTGATCTTAATCTATCGATTCCTGGAAGATTTCTTTCTGAGAGAGTTTTGTTTATCTTAGCAGAGCAGGAGGCTAGCAACGTGGTACAACATTAATGTAAACAAATCTAATGTATTTTACTAGATGTTTTCTTTTTTATACATCAGCTTCTTAAAAATTAAAATTAAGCTATTATTCCCTGCAAAAGCATTCTAACTCAGAGTCAGCTTTCCACATACATTATTGTACTTGCCAAATTATTGTACTTGCCACATACATTATTGTACTTGCCAAAAGCTTTTAGATTGTGTGCTTACTGAGAGTAGATCCATTGAGGTTTCACGGTCAATGCTTACCTCAGGGACTCCTATGCTTTGAGTTCACATTTATGTGGTCTTTAGTGCCAAACATTCTTGAATTTGGAAGCAATATTTGCTATGGGACAATGTTAACTTCATTCTTAATTTACTTGCTCATTTCATATTTTAACTTATTTTATTTTGCCCTGGACAAATAAGCTCAACAATCTTAATCATTTTTTTATAACAGAAATATTTAGTATTTCTAGAGTTTCATAGAAATAATTCTAATGATTTTTTCTGCCAAACTGTCAGAGAAAGGAGTCCTAAAAATTTTAATCTTTGTTGACAATCTTCATGAGAGACTTTATTTTACTGTCTAAAATCAATAAATATTTTTCATACATTGCATTTTTGTATGGTCTGAATACATGTGCCCCTCAAAATTTATATATTTAAACCTTCACAAATGGGAATAGTGCCCTTATAAAAGGAGCTTCAGAGAAGCCTTGTCCCTTCTTTCAAGTAAGGACATGGTGAGAAGATGGCTATCTATGAACAAGGAAACAGGCTGTTACCAGACACTTGATCTTCTGGTTACTTGATCTGATACTTCCCAGTCTCTAGAACTGTGAAAAATGAATTTATGTTGTTTATAATTGATCCATTTTATGACTTTTATTTTATAGCAACCCAAATGGACTCAGACATAAACAAACCATATTTTCCACAACTTATATTATTTTGTTATATGGTTAGAAAAAATTAATTTCATTAATTTTTGTCTTATTCATCTTCTATGCTGTATCTGTTCTCCTCTGATAACTTACTTCTTTGCTAGAGATTCCATAGGCTACATTATCATGCTGACTATAAAATTCTACACATCAATGCTTCAGAATTTATATTTTGACAATGATCAATATTCCTGTTGGAGCAGATTCTAATCACCTCTTATTTTCATGGCAAAAAATTCTCTAGTATGAATGAGAATCTGGGCTATTTAGTGCATAGATTTTAAATAAACTAAAAAATGCAAGATACATTGATATTTGCGGCCTCAAAACCTATTAAACCTGTGGTATTTTAATTACTCTACATGAAAATGATCTCATCATTCAGCAAAATCCAGCTACCAATGCCAGAGATGTTGAATCACTATGCTGAAGTGTCTATTTTATATCTCTGTATTTAACAAGCCCTCCAGGTGATTCCAATGCAGATGTTTTCAGATTCATATTTTAGAAAAAATTGCCAACATCAGATCACCATGAAGTTACTTTTAAGTTCCCACATAATCCAGATTTACCACAGAAACTTCTCTGTATATGTTTTCTTTAATGCAGGGATCCTGAGGGTTTTAAAAACAGGGTCATGTTTCTTTAGGAACATTATCCACCTGTACTAACCTACTTGGGAATGTGTTTTATTACCACAGGGCCGTCAAAGACAAGGCATAGTCATTACAAAAATAGGCCATTTCGTCTAGGAAAGAGATCATCTAATTTGTCTCTTATTGGGAAGGCAAAAAACAAACAAAACATACAGAAAGATTAAGAAAAATAGACCTTTGGGTTCAAATCCCTCAGCTCAAAGGCCAACTTTGTTTTGCTACCAGAATCAGTTTAGAAAATTCACTTAACCTTTCCCAGTTGGTCATTTCCTTTCCTATAAAATGAGATATGAAAATGACCTATATCCCAGGTTGCTAGAGACATTTAAATTAGGTAACATTTATAAAGTAAAGAATTTTGGTTGGTACAGTGGAGATGCTCACCAAACATTAGCTAGTAGGATGACAACTCTCAAGTAAATATACCATCTATAATGAAAATTAGGTTTCTAAATCCATATCTCTATTATCTGAATAACTCTCTTGGTCTTTCAAAGAGACAACTGCTAATGTATCAATGTGTCGACTGTCTCAGGTGTAGATGGGTACATTTTATCTCAGAACTGAAAGCTTTCCTGAATCCTTGAGACTCTTATCTGACCAAAGAGACTTTTTCCTTTAGGAGAATCCACAAAGATATGGGAACTCTTTCTCAGCAGGGGTTGGAAAGCATTTAAATTAAACCACAGAGGATCTTATATGCAACCTCAATAGTTGAACTCTGGAACCAACTTAGAAAACCAAAAGAACTCACCAGACTGCAACTTTGAATAATACTGAAGGTAAAGAAAATATTCATTTCAGCTTTTGAGACATTCTGAGGTCTACCCTAAGCTATTCATTTCTGCAAATATCTTCTAGGTAATCATAAATAGCATTACTCATATTTTGCTGAATGGTATAGCTGGTTAACTGATAAAAACAAAGTAGGTCATATTCATCTACACATGTTTATTAGGAGAAAATCTAAATTTGTAAAAAATGAAGAGTAGTACGTATGATAAACCTCAATACATTCATAACCCAGATTAAATGCTCATCAATTCACAGCCAGTCTTGGTCAATTTATGTGACCTACTTTTATCCTCTCCCTGTATCAACTTGTTTATATCCTTATTGAATTATGATTATATGTTGAGTCATAATAACATATGTACAATTTGATGACTACCAGTGTCTATAAACCTGTAAAACCTTCACCACAATAAAGATAATAAATGTTTATTTCATTCCCAGAAATTTCCTCCTGCACCTCTGTATTTCCATTCTTCTTACCACCTCACTCAACCCCTGTTCCAAAAGAGTACTTACCCTGCCTTTTGTCACTATGAATTAATTGTTTTGTATTTTATAAAGTTATATACGTATATATGTACCATTTTTGAACTGTCTCTCTTTCACTTAGTATAATTATTTTCCTATTCATATTTAGTTTTCATGTATCGATATTTTGTTGTTTTTTATTGCTGGGTTACATTTTATTGTGCTATTTGTTTATTCACTCACCTGTCATTGAACACTTAATTTTTTGAAATTATTTGTCACTCATAAATATAGCTGTTGTGAATGTCCATGTACTAGTCTTTCTCTGGACATGCTTTTGCTTTTCTCTTGGATTTCTCCCATGAGTGAAATGCCAAGATTATAGGGCACATGAACGTTAACGATTCAAATGAGTAGTCAAACGTTTTTCAGCAGTTTAAACTATTTTACAATTCCACCAAGAGTGTAGGTGAATTTAAGTTGTTCTACATCCTTAGCAACACTTGACATGCCCAAACTTTTAAATTTAACCTTTATAGAAGGCATGTAGTGGAATAGCATTTCAGCTTATTTTGTATTTTTCTAGCAATGAATGATGTTTGAGCATCCTTAACATACTCTATTGCCATCCACGCATTTCTTTTAGCAAAATGTCTGTCCAAACACTTTAGTTTTTTTTTTTAATATATAATTGAGTAATTTGAATTCGTATTTTTGAGTTATATGTGATCCTACCATATTCTAGATAAAAAGTCTTGCTGTATGTTTTGAAAATATTTTCTTACTGATTGTATTTACCTTTTAAGTTTCTTGACTGTGTCTTTTGAGAAATTTCAATTTATTTTGTTCCACTTCTGCTTCTTCACTTCTTTGGCCCATTTGAGAATTCATTGTTTAGGCAAATGCCATAAACATTTTCCTTTACATTTCTCTTGAGTTTAATAATTAATAATCTTTGAATTTTACTCTGTGATCTCATTTGATTCCATTTTTTGTACATGGATTAGTTGAATAAGGTTCATTTTTTAATATACATTGTCAAAGCAGAATTTGTTGATAAAATATATTTTTTCATATTGAATTCTCTTAGTATGTTCATTGAAAATCGATTGCAATCTATGTCTAAAATATTTTCAAACTCTTTATTCTGTTCTATTGATCTATATGCCAATCTTTATAACAAAACTATAGTTCCATGCTTACTGTACCTTTAAAATCAATGTTAAAATATGGTATTGGATGGTCTTAAACTTTGTTATCTTCCAGAGTTGTCTTTGACATTCTATGTCTTTCATTATTTTACATAAATTTTATTAGCATGCATATTTCTATTAAAAAATGTACTGAGAAAATGTGAAAAGTATGCTGAGATTTTAGGTGTCCTAACCTTGAATTTACAGATTCATTTGAGAAAAACTGACATCTTAAAAGTACAAAATATTTTGATCCATGAGTATGGCATATGTCTCCAACTATTTAGATTTTTAAACATTTTGCCATCAATGCATTTTATTTTCTGTGTTTTTAGGTTTTGTGTTTAGTTTGTGCTCCATGACTTCTTTGGTCCATGTGAGAATTCTTTGTCTAGGCAAACACCATTAATGTTTTATGATTCTCTTGAGCTTAATAGTGAATGCTTTTGGATTTTAGTGTATGATCTATCGTGATTCATTTTTTGTACATGGGGTAATTGAACAAGGTTTTTTTGTTAGTATAAATTATCAAAGCAGAACTTGTTGATAAAAATTTGTTTTTTTAATCAAGACAAGGTCCTTGAAAATTTTTGTCAAACACACCCCTAAGGAATTAATATTTTTGGACATTGTAAATAGTTTTCTCTTGCAATTTGCTTCTAAAATTCTATTGAGAATAAATAAATACAAAACTGATTTATATGTGTCTACCTAATACCCTGTAACCATGATGAATATGCATATTAATAGTTTTATTTAGGCTATGTAGGATTTGTCAAATAGAAAATTATTTGTCCTCTTAAAAGTATTTTTTACTTTTTTTGCATTGGCTAGAATCCATACTGTACCACTGAATATAAGTGATAATAGTGTTTCTTATGAGGAAGGCATTTGGTCTTTTATCATCAATTATGTGGCTATCTACAAGTTTTATGTTGAAGAATTTTTTATATCTCTATTTTGCTGGATATATATAAACACACATATATATAAACATACATATACACATGTATGCATATAGTTACACATGCATATATATGTATAGGGGGGACCCCAAAGAAATCCAAATCATTTTCTGGGGGCTCGGACCTCTTGCAGTATAGGTTTCTTCCAGCTAGCAATGCTGTGAGAGGTTGCATTCAGTTTCAGTGAATTTTTTTGGAGATTGTTACTGCATCTATGTCCATTTTGCTGGGTGATTTATAAGCACACCCACTGACACTGTGCTGAGTGTTCAGCAGTTTTTGAGCAAAGACCGCATAAGCCCCATGCCCCATCCTCCCTGTTCACTGAGTCTCACCACAAGCGACTTTTTTTTTGTTGTTTCCCTGGATGAAAAAAGTCCCCAAAGCAAAACGTTTTGCCCAAGTAGAAGAGGTGAGAACAAAATAAACAAAAAAACGGCAGAAGCACTAAAAGAAATCAAAATTAATGAGTTCAAAAACTGTTTTGAACAGTGGAAAAAGTGTCTCACAGGTGTATTGCATTAAATGTACAGTATATTGAAGGCGACTGAAGTTTAAAATGTCAGAATGAATATACAATATTTTATAAATAAATTTCAGAGGTTTTTGAGTCCCCCTTCATTCATATAATATGTATATATTGCTTACATCTATCTATCTATAGTCTATATCTATCTATAATCTATTTATAGAGAGACTTGTTAAATTTTAGTTTTTTTGTTTTTTACAATGATTACATTTCGCTTATGTTTTTAATATAAAAATTACATTAATGACAGACAAATCTGCATTTGATGTATAAACCACACTTAGGCATGATATATTATCATTTTATGCAAAATTGGAACTAAAATTAAGTATTGTAATAATTTCAAGATCTATGTTTATGACGAATGCTGATCTGTAGTTTTCTTTCTTGTAATTTCTTTGCTTAATTTGGTATCAATGTAATGCTGGTTTCATAGAACGCATTAGGAGGAAATGTTTTCTTTTCTGTTTTCTGGAAGAGATTGCATGGGATTAATATAATTTCTTAGCCGGGCTTGGTGGCTCAGCCTGTAATCCCGCACTTTGGGAGGCTGAGGTGAGTGAATTGCCTGAGCCCGCAGGTTCGAGACCCACCTGGACAACTTGGAGAGACCTCATCTCTAAAATAAATAAAAAATTAGCCGGGCATGGTAGCACGCACCTGTAGTTCCAGCTACTTGGAAGGCTGAGGCGGAAGGATCGCTGGAGCCCAGCAGATCGAGACTGCGGTGGCTGGGAGCAGCCACTGCACTCTAGTCTGGGCGACAGAGTGATACTCCAACTCAAAAAAAAATTAAAAATTAAAATTAAAAAAAGTATTATTTCTTTCTTATATTTTGGTAGAATCCAAAAGTGAACACATTAGTGTTACAAATTTTACCTTATGAGGACTTTTAAATTACAAATTTAATTTAACAAGGGTTTCTATTTTGTATTAAGTTTTAGTGGATTTTGTCTTTCAAGGAATATTACCATTTCCTCAAATTTTCTAATTTATTGGAACTGTTTTTTTAGAATTCCTTTATTATATTTTTAATATCTATAGAGTCAATAGTGATGCCCCTCTTTTCATTACTTCTATAAGTTGTGACTTCCCTTTTCTCTTGTCATTCTAACTACAATTGCATGAGTTCTTACAATGGCTAAAATTAGCTTTTGACTTTATTATGTAGATTCTCTGTTGTTTTATGTTTTATATTTTATTTATTTATGAGCTTATTTTTTCCACTCTCATTTGCCTATTTTGTTTTTTAGCATGTTACCTTTTTGTTCCTTAAGGAATATTTTCAGAATACTGATTTTAAACAATCTTTCTTAGGTAAGCATGTACAATTATTGTACAAACTGTTCCCAAAGTAATGCTTTAGTTGTACCATTTAGCTGAGTTTTTGTAATCTACTTAAAATTTAAATTTTTGAAATTTTCTTGTGTGTTCCATATATATTTTTTAACCTTGTTCTGTTTTGATTCAAGGGGTACATATGCAGGTAGGGTACATAGGGATATTGTACAATGGTGAGACTTTGGCTTCTATTGAGGCCAGGTTTTTACCCAGGTGGTGATCACGGTACCGAGAGGGTAGTTTTGAGCCCTTGCCCCCCCTTCCTTCTCTACCTTCTTTAGGAGAGCCCCAGTATCTATTGTTCCCATCCTTGTGACCATGTGTGAGTACCTATATAATATATAATAGTCATATTTATATAAGTATAATATTGAATTAAGCAAAGGAAATATATAGCTCTGCTTATTTTGTCCTCATTTCTCAAAGAAATCCAAAATATTAAATGTTAAAAGTTCATGCATTTTTTTTGACATTGAGGACTGCTAGTTTTCAGGGATGCTGAAGCAAACATCATCAACTCACTTTTTGCTTCTGATAGCCAATATAAAAGAGTCCTAGTTCACCATTAATGCCTTAAACAATTACAAACTTCACAGTATGCCATCTACAGTTTTTTGTTTTGGTTTGTTTTATTTTGAATTCAAATAACATCGAATTTGTTATTATAGTAAAGATTTTATTCAAGGATGACTCACGGTAATAAAATCCTGTGTTTAGTATTTGCTGATGATCAGAAGACGGGCACGTGCTAGTCTGAGGAAGAAAACTTCTCTTTTAATCTAGAAGGAAAAGAATTCATAAATAAAAACAACAATCCTGCTTAGATTTCTGAGGTGGAAAATATAAAATATTTATGCATATTAAATATTTGAAAAAATAGTCAAACACTGTCACAAGACTAGGTAATCTAAAGTTCTTATAAATCTTGGATTGACCCTTAATATCAAAATGATATATTATTTATTTATTTATTTATTATGTATATATTTATTGTGGATTCAAGGAGTTCATGTACAGGTTTGTTTCGTAGGTATATTGTGTGCTAGAGTGGTGAGAGCTTCTGCTGAGTCTGTCACCCAGGTGGTGAGCATGGCACCCAATGGGTAATTTTTTCTTTCTTATCCCTTTCCCTCTCTCCCATTTTGTGAGTCTCCAGTGTCTATTATTCCCATTCTTATGCTTGTATTTAGTGCTCAGCTTACACTCAGGAGAGAGGACTTGTGGTATTCAGTTTTATGTTTCTGTGATAATTCACTTAGGATGCTCCTCTCTGGCTGCATCCATGTTGCTTCAAAGGACATGATTTTCTTCTTTTTTATAGCTGAGTATTCCATCGTGTATATGTACCACTTTTTAAAATCTAGTCCAGGGGACTTCCAGCAAGATGGCGACTGGGCAACCTGGTCTGTGAAACCCTCTGCAAAGGAGAAATGCAGTGGGTCTCTGGCTCTTGTCCCAGGGGCTGCGGACCCCAACATCGCAACCTGCTCTTCATATGGAGCTCAGCCATTGCCACCGCTGGGGCATCACAGCGGACTGGACAGCCACTGCAGTGCGGATGCCACTGCCACCTCCGCCGCTGCTGGTAGCACATTCCACCACCCGGGCCAGAGGCGATCCGCGACTTCAGTCCTTGAAGCCCCTTCAGGGAAGATCTGATGGGACCGCTGCCACCTCTCCTGCAATGGAGATGTCCTGCCTGCCGTGAGTCTCCTGCCTGTGCCCTGAGGCAGTCTTCCATCTCCAGCTTCTGCTCGTCCCTGTCCAGCCCCACCTGCTCTGGGGCGAGCAGCTGAGATAGCACCACCTGCTGGTGATTCAAGGTAATAACACCGAAATGGGAGAAACAAGCTTGAAAAAGACAGAGGCCAGAGTGGTGAACAGGGGGGATCTGAACTGTCCTTCACAGCAGACCAGGGGCAACTGACCCTAACTGTGAACTAATTTACCAACTTGAAAAGAAAGCTAGAAATCAGAACTGAAAGGACATTGGACTTAAACGAAAAGTCTCAGAGTGTGCTTGATTGATTTGGTTAGTTTAATGACTTAATTCTATTCCTACTGTACTGTTCCTTTTTTTTCTCTTCCTTTTCTTCTCTCTGTAAACCATATCTTTGTATATAGGAACAGTACACCAATAAGGTGGCTGGTTAGCTTGTATGTTAGCATCATTATATGTTTTATTTTTTTTTGTATGGGAGTTGGTTCGTCTGTAGCTGTGGTCTATTGTTTTTATCAGTTTCAGTATAGGTCTCTCTCTCCATTTGTTGGCACACTCATTTGTTTCCTCCCTTACTCCTCTATCTCTCCACCCCCCTCTTCAACCCACTGTCTGCTCTATTCTCTCTCCTCTGCTAACCACATTTCATTTCAGGGAGTAAACATTAACCCCACTGCACGGACAGAATCCAAGACAGTGGAAAGTGGGTTCCAGATTATCCACACACGTGTCAGCGAATACCAGGACCTGCAGATAGATTTTGAATCACAGCTCCCCCCTTAAGTAATCTCAAAACTGCAAAAGGACCACCCCAACCTACAGTGCACTCCAGAATTGAACAAAGTAAGAGGC
>NW_007255840.1:133474-159481 GCF_000164805.1 Carlito syrichta | reverse complement strand
AACTAACCCAAACTGTCAAAAGCATAAAAAAGAAGCTCAAAAAGACAGAACAAAACCTGCAAGAGATGAATGCTCACTTCAAGAGACCAAACCTAAGAGTAATCGGGCTTCCTGAGGCAGAGAGAGAAACAGAAGCCACACTGGAACAAACATTTCATGAAATCATTCAAGAAAACTTCCCTCATCTCATCAAAGATGAAAATATTCAAACACCAGAGATTCAGAGAACCCCTGCAAGACAACAAATGAGAAGACCAACTCCCAGACACATAATAATTTGCCTAAACAAAGTAGCTGTAAAAGAAAAAAAACTAAAGGCAGCAAGAGAAAAAGGCCAGACTACCTACCAGGGAAGACCAATTAGAATAGCAGCAGATTTATCCACAGAAACCCTTCAGGCTAGGAGACCCTGGAGCCCTACCTTCAAAGTTCTAAAAGAGAAACAATTTCAACCAAGAATAACCTACCCAGCCAAACTAAGTTTCATTAGTAAGGGAGAATTGAAATCTTTTCCAGATATCCAAACCCTAAGAACCTACGCTGCCACCAGATCACCTCTACAAGAAACACTTAAGAAAGTACTGAACACAGAAGAAAAAGAAAAGAGAACAGCAACATTCTTCACAAGAGTACAGGCAAAAGATTAAAAACACATATGAGCCAACTCCAAAATCCAAAGAAAGACAACAAACAAACAGGAACAACTCTGTAAGAACCTTATGACAGGGATCAACTCTTGCATTTTAATTATTAGCTTAAAAGTGAGTGGATTAAATGCACCACTGAAAAGACAGAGAATGGCAAAATGGATAAAATATCATCAGGTAACAATCTATTGCCTTCAAGAGACTCACCTCACCAGAAAGGACACCCACAGACTCAAAGTAAGAGGATAGGAAATAAACTTTCAGGCGAATGGAATACAAAAGAAAGGAGAAGTAGTGATCATAATTTCAGACAAAATACCCTTCAAGGTATTAAAAATCAAAAAATATACAGAAGGCCACTACATAATGATAAAAGGCTCAATCCATCAACAAGAAATATCTATCCTAAACATATATGCACCCAGCACAGGTGCGCCAACTTTCATAAAGCAACTTCTAGGAAAACTAAAGACAGATATTGACTCTAACACCATCATAACTGGGGACTTTAATACCCCACTCACAACCCTAGAAAGAGCATCAGGACAAAAAATCATCAAGATGATCCAGAACCTCAATGTGACTTTGGACCAAATGGACTTAATTGATACCTACAGAACACTCCATCCAAAGGCCACAGAATATACATTCTACTCATCACTGCATGGAATGTATTCTAAGATTGAACATGTAATTGGCCATAAATCAAGCATAAGCAAATTTAAAAGGACCGAAATTCTACCATGCACCTTAGGATCACAGTGGAATAAAAATAAACATCAACACCAACAAGGTCCCCCCAAAACGCACAAAGACATGGACACTAAACAGCATGATGTTAAACAACTCCTGGGTCAATGATGAAATCAAAACAGAGATCAAAAGATACTTGGAAACAAATGAAAATGAAGAAACATCTTACCAAAATCTCTGGGATGCCTTAAAAGCTGTAATAAGAGGGGAATTTATATCCCTACAAACACACATGAAGAAAATGGAAGGAACACAAATTGACAACCTAACAAGCCACCTAAAGAAGCTGGAAAATCAAGACCACAAAAAGTCTAATTTCAGCAAAAGAATCCAGATCACCAAAATAAAAGCCCAAATCCAGGACATAGAAGACAAAAAGATAATACAAAAAATCAATGAAACAAAAAGCTGGTTCTTCGAAAGGGTAAACAAGATTGATGGTCCCCTAGCTAGACTGACCAAGAAAAAACGTGAAAAAAACCAAATAAGCATAATCAGAAACACAAAAGATGAAGTCACATCTGACCCTGAAGAAATACAAAAGATCATTAGAGACTACTACGTACACTTGTATGGAAACAAACTTGAAAACCAGAAGGAAATGGAAGACTTTCTGACATCACACAACCTACCTAGGTTGGAACAAGAAGAAATTGAGACCCTAAATAAACCAATAACAATCAAGGAAATCGACCACGTAATAAGAAAACTTCCTACAAAAAAAAGCCCTGGTCCAGATGGCTTTCCAGCAGAATTCTACAAGACATTTAAGGAGGAGCTGATACCAATCCTACTGAAGGTATTCCAGGCGATTGAAAAAGATGGAACTCTCGCCAAATCATTTTACGAAGCCAACATCACATTGATACCCAAGCCAGGTAAAGATCCAACAAAGAAAGAGAACTACAGGCCAATATCTTTGATGAACATAGATGCTAAAATTCTCAACAAGATCCTAGTGAACCGAATTCAACAACACATCTCAAAAATCATCAATCATGACCAAGTAAGCTTCATCCCTGGGATGCAAGGCTAGTTCAACATTCATAAAACCATAAATGAAATTAAATACATCAACAGATGTCAAAACAAAAACCACATGATTATAACATTAGATGCAGAAAAAGCTTTTGATAAAAACCAGCACCTCTTCTTGATAAAAACCCTTGAACACCTAGGCATATGGGGAACATACCTCAAAATAGTAAAAGCCCACAGCCAGCATACTCCTAAATGGACAAAAATTGGAACCATTTCCCCTGAAAACTGGAACAAGACAAGGATGCCCACTCTCACCCCTTCTGTTCAACATAGTATTGGAAGTCCTGGCTCGAGCAGTCAGAGAAGAGGAGGTAATCAGGGGTATCCAAATAGGAAAAGAGGAAGTCAAGTTATCTCTTTTTGCAGATGATATGATTGTGTACCTTGAAAACTCAAGAGAATCTGTCAAAAACCTCTTTACACTGATAAAGGCCTTTGGCAAAGTCTCAGGATACAAAATAAATGTACAAAAGACAATCGCATTTGTCTCCACCAATAATAAACAAATAGAAACTCAAATAAAAAACACAATTCCATTCACAATAGCCACAAAAAAAATGAAATATCTTGGCATCTTCCTAACCGGAGACATGAAAGGTCTTTACAATGAAAATTACAAAACACTGCTCAAAGAAATCAAAGATGACACAAACAAGTGGAAAAATATCTCATGCTCATGGATTGGAAGAATCAACATTGTGAAGACGTCCATCTTACCTAAGGCAATCTACAAATTCAATGCGATACCCATCAAATTACCAGCAACATTCTTCTCAGACCTAGAAAAAACAACACAGGAATTCATATGGAAACACAAACGTCCAAGAATAGCCAGAACAATCTTCAGCAAAAAAACCAAAGCAGGTGGCATCACATTACCAGACTTCAAACTTCACTATAAAGCTACAATCATCAAAACAGCTTGGTATTGGTATAGGAACAGGCATATAGATCAATGGAATAGAATTGAGATTCCAGAAACAAAACCTCAATTTCTCAACCAACTCATCTTCAACAAGGCCTCCACCATCTACCACTGGGGAGAGGAGAACCTATTCAGTAAATGGTGCTGGGAAAACTGGCTGACCACATGCAGAAGATTGAAACAGGACCCCTATCTATCCCCATGCCCAGAGGTTAACTCCAAATGGATCAGAGACCTAAATGTAAAACCTCAAACCATAAGAACCTTAGAAAAGGAAGCAAATACCCTCATTGAAATTGAAACTGGCATCCAATTCCTGAACAAAACTCGAAACCCATAAGTCATTTGAGAGAAAATAGATAAGTGGGACCTTATTAAACTGACAAGCTTCTGCAAAGCCAAAGAAACCATCAAGAGAGCAGGGAGACAGCCTACAGACTGGGAAAAAGTATTTGCCAACACCAGGTCTGACAGAGGCTTAACATCCTGGATCTACAAGGAACTAAAACATGCTGAAAAGAAAAAAAACAAACAACCCCGTTATAAAATGGGCAAAAGATATGAACACACTTCACAAAAGAAGACATCCGAGCAGCCAACAAATACATGAAGAAATGTTCAACCTCACTAATCATCAGGGAGGTGCAAATCAAAACTCCACTGAGATACCACCTAACTCCAGTCAGAGTGGCAATTATCAACAAGTCAAAAAATAACAGTTGCTGGAGAGGGTGTGGCGAAAAGGGAACACTTCTACACTGTTGGTGGGAGTGTAAACTAGTGCAACCTCTGTGGAAAGCAGTGTGGCCATTCCTAAAAGCTCTAAATATCAACCTCCCATATGACCCCGCAATCCCCCTACTGAGAATATACCCTGAAGAACTCAAATTACTCTATAAAAAAGATACCTGCACATGTATGTTTATTGCAGCGTTGTTCACAATAGAAAGAACCTGGAACCAACCACGCTGCCCATCAAAAGAGGACTGGATTAAAAAATGTGGTACATATACATGATGGAATACTACGCAGTCATAAAAAAGAACAAAATCATGAATTTCACAGCAACCTGAATGGAACTGGAGTCTATAATACCGAGTGACCTCTCACAGAAAGAAATATCCAAGTATCACATGTTCTCACTCATATAATGAACTTTAAACATCCAATGTAATACTATAAGAAAATGACTGACGGTACTAGGAAACTATGCGGGGGGAGGGAGAGGAGATTAACTGGGGATGGGGAAGCACCTCTTATCAACAGGGTGCCTGAATGAAAAGTAATTGTACACCTAAGCCTTAACTGTACCCCACAAAACCATAATAAAAATATTAATTATGAAAAAATAAACTAAAATAAAATCTAGTCCACTGTTGATGATCACCAAGTTGCTGATATGCTTCTGCTATTGTGAACAGTGCTGCAATAAACATTCAAGTGCAGGTGTCTCTTTGGTAGAGTGATTTGGGTTCCTTTGGATATTTGCCCAGTAGGGGATTCCTGGGTTAAATGGCAAATCTGTTATCAGGTCTTTGAGATATCCACGAACTGCTATCCAAAGGAGATGAACTAGCTGACATTCCCACCAACAGTACAAGCGTTCCATTTCTCCTCAAAGTTGCCAGTTTCTGCTTTTTTTATTGCTTAATAAAGCAACTCTGACTGGTGTGGAGTGGTGTCTCATTGTGGTTCTGACTTGCATTTATTCACTAATAAGTTATGTTGAATGCTTTTCCATATTTTCTTGGTTGTTTGTATGTCTTTCCTTGAGAAGTGTCTGGTTCATGCCTTTGCCCACTTTTTTAATGGGATTATTGATTTCATTTGAGTTCTTTGTAGATTCTGGATATTGGGTCTTTGTTGAATGCATACTGTGCAAATATTTTCTCCCATTCTGTAGGTTGTCTGGCAACTCAGCTGATGGTTTCTTTTGTTGTGCAGAAGCTCTTGACTTCAATTAGGTTCCACTTAACAATTTTGTCTTTTGCTGCTTTTGCTTGCATGGATTTGTTCATGAATTCATTGCCTAGGCTGATGCCTAAAAGTGTGTTTCCTATGTTTTCTGTTAGAATTTTTATAGTTTGAGATTTTACATTTAAGCTGTTAATCCAAATTGAGTTTAGTTTTGTAACCTGAAAGGAAGGGGTCCAACTTCATTTTTCTGCATATGTTTAGTCAATTTTTCCAGAACTGTTGGCTAGATAGAGTGTTTTTTCACCCAGAATTTGTTTTTGTCAACTTTGTCTAAAATGAGATGGTTGCATGCCAATGGTTTTATTTCTGGAGTCTTAGTTCTGATCCATTGATCTATGTGCCTATTTTTGTAACCAGTACCATGCTGTTTTGGTTATGGTGGCCTTGTAGTAAAGTTTGAATACTGGGGTGTAATGCCTACAATGTTTTTTTCTTTTTTTATTAGGCTTGCTTTGGCTATTCATGCTCTTTTTTGCTACCATATGAATTTAAGTATCTGTAAGTACCATATGAATTTTTTTTTTCTAGATCTGTGAAAAATGATGCTGGTAATTTGATAGGCATTGTGTTGAATTTGTAGATTGTTTTTGGTAGTATGGATATATTGATGGTATTAATTATTTCAATCCATGAGCATGAAATATTTTTCCCATTTGTGCTGTCTTTGATTTCTTTCAGTAGTGTTCTATAGTTCTCATTGTTGAGATCTTTCATCTTTTTGGTTAGATGTATTTCAAAGTACTTCATTTTTTGTGACTATTGTAAATAGGGTTATGTTCTTGATTAGTTCTCAGTTTAAATTGTGTTGGAGTATAGAAATGTCACTAATATTTGAGTGTTGATTTTGTACCCTGAGGTCATATAGGTGTCTTTTGCTGGACTCTTCAGGCTTCTATAGATATAGAATCTTTTTTTTTTTTTTGAGTTGGAGTCTCACTCCATTGCCCAGCTTCAAAGAGAGATAATTTGAGTTCCTCTTTATCTATTTAAATACTTTTTATTGTTTTCTCTTGCCTAATTTCTCTGGGTAGAACTTCAAATTCTGTGTTGATAGAAGTAGTGAAAGTGGGCATCTTTGTCTTGTTCCAGTTCTTAAGGTGAATGCTTCTAGCTTCCACTCATTAAGTATGGGGTTGCCTGTGGGTTTGTTGTAGATGACTTTGAGGAATTTTTTTTCAATGCCTAGGTGGTGGAGGGTTTTTATCATGAAGGGATGTTGAATTTTTTGAATACTTTTTTTGTGTATCTATTGAGAAAATGTGGTCCTTGTTTTTGCTTCTGTTTATGTGGTGAATTTCATTTACTGATTTACATATGTTGAACCAGCCGGAAGCCCTGGGAATAAATCTTACCTAACTGTGATAGAATTTTTTTTTTTTGATGTATTGCTAAATAGAGTTTGCTAGAATTTTGTTGGGAATTTTTGCATCTGTGTTCACAGGTAAATTGGTCTGTAGTTTTCTTGCTTAGTTGTGTCTGCCAATTTTTTTGGTATCAGAATGATGTTGGCTTCATAGAATGAGTTTGGGAGGAGTTCCTCCTTCTTAAGTATTTGGGATAATTTTAGTAGTTTTGATACCAGCTCTTTCTTATACATTTGGCAGAATTCAGCTTTGAAGCCATCAGGTCCTGAACTCTTTGGTGGAGACGTTTTGCTTGTTTGTTTGTTGGTTTACGAATTCAATTTTGTGGCTTCTTATTGGTTTCAGTTGCTTCCTGTTCCAATCATGGGAGGTTGTGTTATCCCCAGAATTGAGCCATTTTTTTCAAGATACTCTAATTTGCGCATATATAGACATTTATAGTAGTTTCTGATTATCTTTTTTATTTCTTCAGGGTCAGTTATTATATCACCTTTTTCATTTCTGAGAATATTTAATTGAATTTTCTTGCTCCACTTTTTTGTTAATCAGACCAGAGAGATCTGTCAATTTTGTTTATCCATTCAAAAAACCACTAACTGATTCTTTGTATTTTTTTATCCCAATTGCATTTAGTTTTAAAATGATATTGATGATCTATTTTCTTCTGATAACTATGATTTTAATTTGTTCCTTTCTTTCTAGTTCTTTTAGTAGAGATGTTAGATTGTTAATTTGAGCTCTTTCAACTTTCATGATATTGCAGTGCAATAAATTTTCCTCCAGCACTGCTTGGGCAGCGTTTTAGTGGCTTTTGTATATTGTCCTCATTTTTTCTTTTTCAAATAATTGTTTCATTTCTGTCTTCATTTTGTAAACAAAACCCCAAAATTGTTCAGAGTAAGTTATTTAATTTCCACAAATTTGTGTATTTTTGAGGTTTCCTCTTAGAATATTTCTAGTTTTATTCTGCTGTGGTCAGAAGAGACATTAGTATAGCTTTTCTTAATTTTCATTACTTTTTTTCAAATTTCTCATTTGATTTCTTCTTGGACTAATATCAAAAACAGAGAAATTTGTTGTTTGTTTTATATATATTTAGTGTTTTAAAGATGCCTTCAGTTATTAACATTTAATTTAGTTCTTTTAAGGTCAAAGAACACATCTTTTATAATTATAATTATTTCAAACTTGTTGAGAATTTTCTTAAGCACAAAAATGCATTTTATTTTGGGTTATTTTCATATACACTTTAAAAGAACATGTATTAAGCTAGTTTGCATGAAATGTAAAATATGCAAATTGATTGACTGTTGTGCTCATCTTGTATATCTTTCCAAATAATATAAATTATTATGAGTGGACTGTTGCATTTCCAACTCTCATTTTAAGATTGTATATTATTACATTCATTTCTAGTTTTTTACTTAGTAGATTTTGAATATTTCTAGATAGATAAATACATATTTATGGATCTTCTATTAATGCTAGTTCATGATACTTTATAAGAAAAATTTGTTTGGCCATTATAATTTCAAGGTATCCACTTTCTTTGTCATATTTTCATATGATGAAAATATTATAATATATATAATTTATAATATTTGACTATTTTTGAAACTATGGAACCAGTTTTCTCCTTTGAGCACTAAACAATACTGTATTTTAGTTTATATTAGTAAGCTTAAGAGAATCAGACAACTTTTATTATTTTTTGTAGAATCAGACTGTTTTTAAAGAAATTTATTTTTCAACAACTGGAAGGGACAGAATAGATTAATTAATATCCAAGCTATTATTTCAAGTTAACTCATCCTCTATATCATCATCGTTAACCTTTTCAAAATAAAATACTTTCTTAAAAATCATTTATTTCAAGAAGACATCTAGCTTTTTAATCCTTCTGTGTGTTTCATTTGCCTTTTCTACGTCAGTAAATCTTGAGGACAGTGGGTAGTTTCTTCCTCTTCTACCTGAGAGTTAAATTAGAATGCTCAGAAGTTTAGACTATGTATTTAAGTTGATGCTCAAGAAATTGATATATCAATTCAAATGTATAATCCTCAAAGCAGTGGAGATTCATATTCATAGACAAAGATAATGTTGAAATGCATTTTCCATGTGATGTGGTAATTATTTTTAAACAGATTTTCATGTGTACAATATAGTATTACTAACTATATGCACAAAACTGTAGAAGGGTGTCTAAAACTTATTCATTTTGCTTAACTGAGACTTTATATCCTTTGAACAGCAACCCCCTATATTCTCCTCTCACCTCTGCGCCTCTACTCTACTCTACTTTTTGTTTCTATGACCTTTACATATAAGTGGAATCATGAACCAGTTGTCATTCTATGACTGACTTTTTTATTTAGCCCAACATCTTCCAGGTTTATCCATGATGTTGCCTACAGCAATATTTCCTTCCATTCAAAGAAGAATGTCATTCCTTTATATGCATATTTCAGATTTCACAAATCCCTTCATATGTCATGAACATTTAAATGGTCATTACACTTTAACTATCGTAAATAATGTTGCAATGAGCATGGGAGTATAGGTATCTTTGAAAGATTGTGATTTCAATAATTCTTTTGGGCATACAAACATTGCTGCATCATAAGGTAGTTTTCTTTCAAAATGTTTATTGATAATCGTGCTGTTTTCCATTGAAGCAGCACCATTTTACATTTTCCACACTGTGTATAAAGCTTCAGATTTATTCACATCTGCATCAATGTTCATATATACACATTTTTTTATACTAGCCATCCTAACAGGTGTGAGGTGATATATAATTGTGATTTTGGTTTACATTTCCCTAATGATTAGTGATGTTGAGCATCTTTTTGTATATCTGCTGGACATTTTCATATCTTTCTGTAAGACTGTCTATTCAAGTATTTTGTCCATTTTAAAGTCAGATGATGATGACAATGATGATGACTACTATTGCAATTGTGTTGCTGGGATACTTTATACATTTTGCATAGTAACTCCATAGCAGATATATGAGTTAAAAATATTTTATCTCATTGTGTATGTTGACTTTTCCTTGTGCTAGGTGTTTTCTTTGGTGTGCAGAAGCGTTTTTATCTTATATAGTTCCACTTATCTATCTTTTATTTTGTTGCTTGTGCTTTTGGTGTCATATCCAAGAAATTACTTCCAAAACCAATGTCACAAAATTTACCTTCTATGTTTTCTTCCAGAAGTATTATAATATTGACTCTTACATTTAAGTCTTTAATTTATTCTGAGTTAATTTGTTGTGTACAGTACAAAATAATGGTCCAATTTCATTATTATTATTTTTTTTGGCATTGGAAGTTAAGTATTCCCAAGACCATTTGTAGAAGAGATTGCCCTTTCTTCATTGTGTGGTTTTAGTATCTTTGTTGATTAGGTAGCCATATATATATATATCATGATCTCTGTTTCTAAATTTTCAAGAAGAGATAATTTTCTAAAATGAAGAATATAAAAAAACAGAAAAAATTCAACAGAACTGACATTTGGTTTTGTATTTCTGTGAGGGTATAAAGATCAATGAAGATGACAAACATTTAGCTAGACTAAAAAATGAGAAGACAACTAATATTAAAAATATAAAAGAAAACATTGTAATTATGACAAAATTAAGAAACTACTATAAACAATGATATACCAACAAATTGAATAACCTAGAAGAATAAATACATTCCTAGAAATATAGAATTTATCACCTAAAATCAAGAAGAAATAGCGTCTGAACAGACCCATAGGTAAGATAATTGAATTACTAATTAAATCCTTACAATAAAGGTTTTATCTCAAAAATCTTCATTATTGAATTCTCCCAAATATTTGAAGGATTGGCAGAAATATTGTTAACTTTTAAGAAAATTAGAGAACACTCACAAACTCAATTTATTTTCCAGAATTATCCTGATGTTATTGCCCTGAAATCAGACGAAAAAAACTACTAGAAAAACAAACAAACAAAACCTACAAAACTATATCCATGATGAATATAGATGAGAAAACTCAATAAAACACTGGAAAACCAAGTTCAAAACAACATTTCAAAACTTATGTTCCACAGTCAACTGAGATTTATTTCTGAGATGCAAGGATGATTCAACATATGGATAGTATTTAATATATCACATTCCCAGAAAGAAGGATAAAAAGCAATCATTTCAACAAATGCAGAAAAATTATTTGAAAAAAATCAACATTCTTTCATAATAAAAACTCAACAAACTTTATAAAGGAATTTATCTCAACATAATAAAGACTATATAAAAAGCTCACAAATGTCAGGCATGGGAGCTCACACCTGTGATCCCAGCACTTTGGGAGGCTGAGGTGAGAAGATTACTTGAGCCTGGGGATCCAAGACCAGCCTACTCAACTTGGTGAGACTTCATCTCTAAAACACATGGCAAAAAAAAAAAAAGCTGGACATGGTGGCTTATACCTGTAGTTCAAGCTGCTTGGAAGGTTGAGACTGAAGGATCACCTGGACCCAGCAGATAAAGGCTGCATTAGCCATGAGTATGCCACTTGACTCTAGCCTGGGCAACAGAATAAGACTCCAATTCAAAAACAAACAAACAAACCAAAAACTCACATTATACTGAAAGGTGAAAATTTGAAAGCTTTGTTTCTAGTATAAGAAATAAGGCAATGAGGTGTGTGTTCACCACTTTTGTCTATGATAGTATTAAGCAAAGCACCCTAGACAGAGAAATTAGGTAAGAAGAAGAAAGGAAAAAAATTCAATTAAAAAAAAATAGAAATAATTTGTCTCTGCTTGTAGAGGACATGATCTTATATGTAGAAAACTCTAAAACTTGTTAAAATAATAAGCAAATCACATTCAGTAAAGTTTCAGGATACAAAAGTCAGTTGCATTTCTATACTCCATGAACTCTTCAATACAACAACCAAAAATAATTAGGAACACAATCTCATTTACATCACAAAAAATAAGAAACTCAATAATAAACTTAACCAAAGAGGTAAAAGATTTATACACTGAAAACCACAAAATATCAATGAAGTAAGTTAAGGAAGAAATTTATTTTACACCACACACAAAAACTAACTCAGAAAAAAATTAAACATTTAAATGTAAGAGCAAAATAAATGGAAATATATTTCATGTTCATGGATTGGAAGACTTAATATTATTAAATGTCCATATAACCAAAAGTGTTCTACAGATTAAATGAAATCCCTATCAAAATTCTAATGGAATCTTTAAAAAATTCATTACCAATAAGACCCCCCAAAAGAGATAAATACATGAAACTAAACAACAGGCTCTTGAGTGACTTTTGGGTCAATACATATATTAAGAAAGAAATAAAAATATTCCTGGAAGCAAATGAAAACAAATACACAACATATCAAAACATGTAAGATGCCATGACAGCATTATTGAAAGGGAAGAATATAGTTTTGCATGCACATATCAAGAAAATAGAGGGACTGCCAGTAAACAATCTAACGTTGCACCTAGGGAAGCTGAAAAGGCAAGAGCAGTTAAACCCTAAATTCAGTAGAAAAATAAAGATTACTACAAAAAAGTCACAATCGAGGGTAATAGAAGACAAAAATGTTACAGAAAGGATTAACAAGACAAAAACCAATTTCTTTGAAAGGAAAAATGTGGTTGACTGTTGGCCAGATTGACTGAAAAAAGAAAAAGAAAAAGAGAGGACATCTGAATAAATACAATTGGAAATATAAAAGAATATTTCACAGATGACCCCAAAGAAATTCAAAAGATTAAGAGTGATTACTATGAATATTTATATGCAAATAAACTGAAAATCTAGAGGAAATGGAGAAACTCCTGGCATGTACCACCTTCCAAGGTTGACACAGAAAGAAACTGAAACTCTAAACAGATCAATAACAATCCAGGAAATCAACTCAGTTATAAGAAAACTCTCTGCCAAAAGCAGCCCTAGACCAGATGGCTTCTCAGCTGAATTCTTCAATATATACAAGGAAGAGCTAATACCAATCCTTTTGAAATCCAGGCAATCAAGAAGGAAGAAATTCTCCACAGATCATTATATGAAGCTAATTTCTTCCTGATACCCCAAATTGGCAAAGACCTAACAAGGAAAGGGAAGTACAGGCCATTTTCTCTGATGAATATTTATGTAAATAGTTTCAACAAGCTTCTAGAAAATCGTATCCAACAGCACATTTCAAGAATCATCCATCATGACCAGGCAGACTTTATTCCTGGGATACAGGACTGGTTCAACATTTGCAAATCTATAAATATAATTCAGCACAATAACAGGTATAAAACCAAGAACCATGTGATTATCTTATTAAATGCAGAAAAAGCATTCAGCGAAATCTAGCATCCCATCTTTATAAAAACTATCAAATATCAGTCATTCACGAAGCATTCCTCAAAACAATAAAAACCATCTATGGCAAACTGCAGTCAACATAATGCTTAATGAGAAGAAGCTGGAAGCATTTCCCCCTAAAAACTAAAACAAAACAAGTATGCCCACTCTCACCTCTTCTTTTCAACATAGTGCTGGAAGTCCTAGCCGGAGCAATCAGACAGGAGAAGAAATCCAGGTGTATACAAATAGAAAAAGAGGAAGTCAAGTTATCTCTCTTTGTAGACAATGTGATTCTATACCTAGAAAACCCTAAAGTCTGTCAAAAACCTTGTCGCACTGATAAAAGACTTTGGTAAATCTCAGTTTACGAAATCAATATGCAAATAACAGTTGCATTTCTCAACACCAGCAAGAAGGTTGAAGACTAAATAAAAAACACAATTCTATTCACAATAGTCACAAAGAAAAAGAAACATCTTGGCTTCCACCTAACCAAAAAAGTAAAAAAACGTTTTCAATGACAACTACAAAACACTGTTCAAAGACACAAATGCAAAAACATCTCATACTCATGGATAGGAAGAATCAATATTGTCAAGACATTTATCCTACCCAAGGCAATCTACAGATTCATTGCAATTCCTGTCATACTGCCAACATTATTTTTCAGACCTAGAAAAGAAAATACAGGATTTCATACGGAAGCAAAAAAAAAGAACATAAATAGCAAAACAATCTGGGGACAGGGCAGAAGCAGAAGGCATCACACTTCCAGAGTTTAAACTTTATTGCAAGGCTACAGTGGCCAAGACAGCATGGTATTGCTACAGTAATAGGCACATAGATCCGTAGACCAGTGATGGAACAGGACAGATAATCCAGAAATTAAAAAATAATAAAAATAACAAACAGTCTCTTAACCAACTCATCTTTGACAAGGCTATCAATAACAAACATTCGGGAAGGAAAATCATATTTAGGTGTTGGGAAAACTGGCTAGTTACATGAAGGAAAATGAATCTGAACTCCTACCTATCATCATATACAAAAATAAACTCAAAATGAATCAAGTACTTAAATGTATTATAAAACCTCAAAATATAAGTCTTAGAAGAAAATGTAGGTAACACCCGCCTGAACATTGCAGTAGACAATAAAATTATGGCTAAGTCCTTAAAACCAAATGCAACCAAAGCTAAGATAGACAGGTGGGGCACCCTATCATACTGAAAAGTTTTTGCCTAAAAAAACCCATCAAGAGACTACAGGGATAACCCACTGAATGGGAGAAAGTATTTGCAAGCTATGCATCCAACATATGCAAGGAACTCAAAAATTGAAAGGAAAAAATAAAAACATTAAAAAGTGGGCAAAGGACATGAACAGACACTTCTCAAAGGAAGATATACAAGCAACCAACACATGAAAACATGTTCGGCCTCACTAATCATCATTGAAATGCAAATCAAAATTAGAATGAGTTACAGCCCAACAATGGTAAGGATGGCTATCATTAATAAGTCAAAAAATAAAAAAGTGCTGGCATGGCTGCTGAGAAAAGAGATCCCTTCTATATTGTTAGTAGGAACATAAACTAGTTCAACCTCTGTGGAAAGCAGTGTGGCAATTTCTCAGATAACTAAAAATTGAGCTTCCATACAATCCATCTATCTCCCATCTGGGAATATACACAGAAGTACCTAAATTGCTCTACCAAAAGCACACCTGTAAGCACATATGTATTGGAGCAATATTCACAATAGGAAAAAAGTGAAACCAATGAAGATGCCCATTGAAAGTGGACTGAATAAAGAATGTGGTACAAATACATGGTGGAGTGTTGTGCAGCCATAAAGAAGAACTAAATCATAACCTTTGGAACAAGTTGAATGCATCTGGACACCATCATATTAAGCAAACTATCAGAGAAACAAAGAACTGAATACCGCGTGTTCTCATTCATAAGAGGCCCTGATCACTGGTCACACTAGCACAAGGGTGGGATCAGCAGACACTGTATGCTGGTGAGGTAGGAGAGAGGGAGGGAGGGTGGAGGAAGGTGGCAAGTGGCAACTGACCCACTCTCAGGAGGAGTGGGGGCCGACTAGAAGCCCAGACTTCTCCTGCATGCAACCTACTTATGTGGCAAATATTCACTTGTACCCCCATAACTCAAAAATAAAAAATATTTTGGAAAACAATGATTAGTAATGTCTACAAAAACATTTTACAAATAATTTAGAAATTATGAATTTAAAAGTTTAACTTGAATAAAAGTTATAAACCAGTCGGGCTCGGTGGCTCAGCCTGTAATCCCGCGCCTTTGGGAGGCTGAGGTGAGTGGATTGCCTGAGCCCGCGGGTTTGAGACCTGCCTGGGCAGCGAGACCTCATCTCTACAATATATCAAAAAAAAAAAAATCAGCCGGGCGTGGTAGCGCATGCCTGTAATTCCGGCTACTTGGAAGGCTGAGGCAGAAGGATCACTGGAGCCCAGCAGTGCACTCCAGTCTGGGTGACAGAGTGAGACTCCGACTCAAAACAAAACAAAAGTTATAAACCAGCAGTGTATATGAGACCAAGAATGTTTTAAAAAGGTGCTCACTAAAAATTAATTTAAAATAAATAAGAATTACAAACATATCATAAACATATTTTTTTGGACATTTTACTTCCCTGTAATTTTCCCACATGTGTAAGAAAACATGTTTTACCATACCATAATTAGTTTGGGCTCTGAATGGGGAATAAGGCACTCTTAGTCAGTTTATAAACAATTACAACTTTATTACAATAAAATCCATAATAATTAAAAGTAAAAAATATTATTATGCAAGCATACCAATAGATATATGGTTAAAAACTCAATTAGTAATCTTGCAATAGAAGCCTGAGAAGACAAAAATTTTAAACTGCAGTGAAAAGGAAACATATGATGGATTTCACAATTCTAAATTATTCAAAATTTCCAGAAATGGCACTACTAGTTTTTTTTTGTGAAAATATGGAACAAAAACTTTCCTACACAGAGAAGGCAAAAATACTAAATTTTAAAAATACTTTGAAAGTAAGTACTCACCATAAATAAATTTTAAATAAACATATCTTGTGAAAAGGAATTCCATTTCTGAATATATAAATCAAAACAGTGTTTCTTAATCACCTTTAGTAAAGAGCCTTTACCCCCAGACTTTCATGAGCAAACACTTTTGTGAAATACAGTGCAAAGAATGTCTTGATAGTGGAAAATATTACACCAGAATATATTTACTTTGCTATTCAAAAGCCATAAAAGTACTCTATAAGCCTCTACAAGCATTTCCAAATGACTACTCTCAATTTGTACCTGGGTTTCCCCCCAAAATACACACACACACACACACACACACACACACACACACACACACACACACACACATACACACACACACACACACTTCAAGAGATGCCATCTATGTATTACTTTTCCAAGTTGAATGGAATTATGGTAGCAACGCATAGTATGACATTTGCTCAAATGATGGCATTAACTAAATGAATGCTAGCATCACAACGGGACAAGCAGGACAGGCAAAGAAGCACGATCAAGGAGCACAAGAAGCGGTTCTTGAAATTCGAGAACGTTATGAAGTACAAGACAACGGAGGCATGAGTGTGCAACAGAACCTCCAACACACCTAACAATTGCACACATTTGTGATTTGGTGCTATGTGGTTTGTGCACAAGTTAAGATCCAGTAGGTCTCTCACAGCAACGTGTTCTGCGGTAGTTCGCCATCATCAGAAGTGTCTGGACACTGATGGTAACCACCTTGAACACCTCTTGAAATCGCA
The DNA here is from genome assembly GCF_000164805.1 of Carlito syrichta. NCBI lineage: Eukaryota > Metazoa > Chordata > Mammalia > Primates > Tarsiidae > Carlito > Carlito syrichta. The sequence continues at coordinate 142,576 of NW_007255840.1, read as the reverse complement.
GAGGTCAAACGTGACTTGCATTCATCTTTTGGTATCAGAATATTTTGAGTACTACAATTCTAAAACAGTTTTTTTTTCCCCTTTCTTAAAATGCGCATACATTTTTTGGCACCCTCTGCACATTTCTGTTCCTGCAGATGAACCACCGTTTGCAGACCCACACCAGTCTGCCATCACGTCTTCAGTTGTCCTGCATTCCTCGCACACATATACCAGGATCCTTGAAAAATCATATTCGTTAATACATCGTGCACAATACCAAAATAACAATGTGAGACCTCGAGCTTATTCACAATAAATGTGTAAATAAATAGCATATTAATAAATGAGATAATGTTAAAAAGTAATCGCTGAATAACAGGCTTCAAACTGAATATATCTCACAAGCATAATGCTAAGGAGAAATGAGAAATGCATGTTCCAACAGATAAGCAAAAAAATGAAATCACATCACATAAGAATGCATATGATATGTCATCACCCATGTAAATAAAAAATACTAATATGTAATTAGTGTATAAAGATAGATCTATATGGAGATAAAGTTTAATAAAGGGCATAGACACAATCAGAGCAATGTGTAGGATGTTTCAACCTTTGTAAAAGGAAAAATTATATGAAAAATGTTTTAATAGCACCACAAAGGAAAGTATATATGTTGTCTTCGAGAATCCACTTACAAAAGCACATCCAATGCAGCAGGACTCTCACAATAGAAACCTGAATAGACAAACATTAAAAAATGCAATGAAAATTAAAAATGACATTGTTTGTTAAGCACTGGCCAGGTCATGTGTTCTCTGAGCTATGGCTTCCATGTATCTTAGCTTTGGCCCCCTCTCCTACCTTGGGGAAGTAAACCCCCCCCCTTAATTTACCTTCAAAATAAACTATAACTTCCAATATTTTAAAAAAGAACAATATTAAATACATGGCAGTGTTTCACAATCTTAAATTTTACAAAAATTTAACAAATGAAACCATTAGGTTTTGGAAAAATACGTAACAAGCATCCTCTCATACAGAGTTGATAGGAATACTATTTTTACAAACACTTTGGAGAATAACAAACATGGAAGTTGTTTCAATACATTCTATAAATGTAAAGGGAAATGTCTTGGTAATATATTTTCTAATAATACCACAAGAAAAGAATAAATATTCCACTTACAGAAATATGCTCCAAAGGAATAATTAAATAACTCTCAAATGTTTGTATATAAGGTATATATTTTTATGTTGCTTATGGAAAGCAAACTTAAATAATCTTATATGTTCAGCAATAGTGTCCTTTTGAGTTTGTGAAACAATAATTGTAGAAGAGAATACTTTAAAATTAAAATAATATATACTTCAATTAAAATGAAGTCCTCTATTATTTACATGATAATAGCAACACAAGATATTTTAAGCAAAATATTGCAGGTATATAGTCTCTGAGCCAAATAGTAGTACAATTTCAGTTTTTAAGAAATTCACATTTATATGAGAATAGAAAAGTAACAATAAGAATATCAATACAATGACAATAATGGTTTGTATACAATGAAGTCTGAAATTAAAGGTAATTTTCATTTTCTTATTACTGTTTAAACTTAAATTAAATAATAGGCTCTGATTTTTAATCAGAAAAAAATTTAAATACATCCCAACATACATTTAATGTATATCACAGGCATTTTTCTCTATATTCATGTAATTAATATGCATTATTAAAATCATTAACTGCATAGTATTATTATGCCAATTTTACTGCATCACCAAAACCTACATTTGGATATGTATTTTATTGATAACAACATGGCTGCACCAAAGATTCTTACACTTAGCATTCTTCTCAGAATATTTGTATGGGATCAATTTTTAGAAATCAATTGCTGTTCAATGGAGATGCAATTGGACAACACAGATTTCCATTGTGCAGGTACACATAGCCACAAGACCTCTTGTGGTTCCTCTTTCTGAGCCTACTCACTGTGAACCCCGCAAAGAGTTTTATGATGATACACTCTCACTCAATGAATAGTAAATATAGTTTTTCGTTCTTCTGGTTTTCTTAACAAGATTTTCTTTTCTCTAACCTAGTTTATCATACAAATACAATACATAATACATACAGCATACAAAATATATGTTAATTGACTGTTTATGTTGTCTATATGGCTTCTGGTAAACAGTAAGTTTTTAGTAGTTAAGTGTTTGGTGAGTTCAAAAAATTTTCTACTGTGCAGATCAGTATACCTAACCACAAGTTGTTTAAAGGTCACTATATGCGTTATTTTCATTCTTACAAGAGGAAAATGATACGAAATCCATTCTTTAGAATATTCAAAGGCTTTATCTATGTTGTTGCCACCATTTTTGTCTCAGTGTGAAAACTTATTATCAAAAGTCACGCTCACGCCCACCTTATTTTTCTGACATTAGCAAAGCTGTTATAAATACAATGAGTGAAAACAGGCTAGTTTGCACTACAACCTGAAATTCTCTAAGATATATTTTCTTCGTTAATTGCCTCAAGAGTTAAAAGAGCAGTTGCGTACAGATGGCAGATTCCTCTATTCCACCTGATAACTGCTATTTGATTCTTGAAGACCTGCATCACCTAACAGAACATAACAGAGGGATAGAGCGCTTTGCATCCTGGAATATAAAAATGCACAGCCGTAGGCTGTGTACGTACTGCTGGGAACAGGGCATTTTGTGCATTTTTATCTAATTGTTATCCAGTTTTCACGGTTTAAGCTTTCAATACAATATATACAGATTTTATATCTCCTTTTTGTATAAAACTAGCTTGCTTTGGTCTTGGGAAGGATAAATTTACCTAAATTCTCTGAAGAAAATAATATTATGTGCATATAAATTTTAATAGCAAAAGGGTAAAATTATACACAACTATCTTTGTATTAATTTTATATATGTGTTACTCACGGTAATCTGTATTTTATGCAATAAAATGTCTTTGCTAAAGCAAATTCTTAACTATTTGAAAACACAAATATTTAATTTTATATGCAAATGTACAAAAATACCATTGCATATGCAGACTTTAGAACAACTCTCAGAATCTTGCTTTAAATATCTACAGTAAAATTTAATTTAAAAATTATTAGCACACTTTCACTGTGATGAAAAAAGTGACTGTAAAATTATTTTCAAAATTCATCCACTCTGACATTTAGAATATTCTAACATTGGTAGTTAATACCTATTGTGATTTTTCTTAGCATTTCGATAAAAAATGTTTCAGAAGTTTGAAGAAAAGCACTTTAGCCAATTTTGAGTTGTTCAAGCATAAAGAAATGACATTTCATTGACATTTTAAAAACTACTCAGATTTTCTCTATGAATTCAAGTGTTTCAAACGTAATCTTATTCTAAAATACCAAAATAAGAATAGAATATGGAGGGATGGTTATGAGTAATTTGACACTCTTTTTATGGGAGCGTGTGATTACAATAACAATACCTGCTCTCATAGAATATGAGTAGGCCTCCAATGAATTGCAGTGACATCATTTTATAGATATTCAAGCATTATTGTTGAGTTAAATCAGAACCATTTCCAGATACAAGATTTTATTGAAGAATTACATAGACTTTAAGTGTTTAGAATGTATAGGAATAAACATGCATATGTGCCTATACCTTATATTAAAAGGGCAATACTTTTATATTAAAAATAAGGATTTTTTGTATATTTTGAAATATATCATTGAAGTTTTTAATCTAGTGTCAAAGTTTGCAAAATAATTTAAAATATTCTAATGTCTTTTGAGATGCGTTTTTATTCTTGCAGTTGTTGCTTGTTTACTGTTTTTTAGTGATAATCATATTTGCTAATGGGAAACTGAAGAAATTACGGAGACACTTATTGTGCAAGGAAAAATATCATTATCTTTGGGGTCAAATGAATTTGGGTTTGAACTCAGCTCTACATTTCCTGGCTACTATTATAATTTTTTACACTATAAAATTGGAGATTCTAAATTATTTCTTGTTGTTATTGTAAGACTCAGGGGAAACAAAATGCGTCATATAGAGGTTGACTGAAATAAATGCTGACTCATTCAAATAACGGTAATATATGACATTTTCAAGTGTTCAGTAAAACAACTAAGTAAACATTTATTTGCAGTCTCTTAGATGCATATATATTATGTAAAATCTCTTATTAGCACTAGTTTTAAAAGAAATATGCTAACGATAAATAAATGTATGTAAAAAATATTAGTAATAGGTGAATGTGGTGACATGCACCTGTAGTTCCAGCTACTCAGAAGGCTGAAGCAGAATTACTTGAGCCTAGAAGTTTGAGACCAGCCTAGGCAACATAAGAAAACCTCATATCAGCCGGGCTCGGTGGCTCAACCTTTAATCCCGCACATTGGGAGGCTGAGGTGAGTGGATTGCCTGAGCCTGCGGGCTCTAGACCCTCCTGGGCAACTTGGTGAGACCTCATCTCTACAATAAATAAAAAACTAGCCAGGCATTGTAGTGCGTACCTGTAGTTCCGGCTACTTGTAAGGCTGAGGCGGAAGGATCGCCAGAGCCCAGCAGGTCGGTGCTGCGGTGGCCAGGAGTGTGCCACTGCACTCCAGTGTGGGCGACAGAGTGAGACTCCAACTCAAAAAAAGAAAAAATAATAACGAAAAACTTTATATCTAAAAAAAAATAAAATATAATAAAAAATAGTTTAAAAATATTTATCATTACTACAAATCAGATTCTAAAAAATTTTATTTTATTTGTCTTGGTGACTATAGATTAATGGTTATACTAATAAAGTACACCCATAATTCATGAAGACAGAATAATTAGAAGAGAGAAGCTATTCCAACCTTTACCTTTTATGTAAATATGTAATTTACAAAAAATTAAAACCAACTCTAGAACAAAGATAGGCATGAATAAGACAAAAAAGATGAACAGGCAACAAAAGGCCAGAGATAGTAAACATGGAAAAAAATATCTCTTAGAAAGGAACAGAGTCATTCTAAGTAAGAATATATAATGAAGATTCTGTAGCCTGATGATGAAAGTACTCATCACTAGAGAATAAAAAAGATTGGTCTTGAACTTCCAGTTCCAGCCATGCCAAAGTACTGATCCTCTGACCTCATCAAAAACTACAATGCGTACAAATATGAAGCCATAGGTTTTAGACATGGAGCAGCAATGTCTGAAAGGACTTTATCCCTGTTGGTAGGAAAACCTTCAACATGAACCACACATTCATCCTGACTTTCTGCCTGAGAGAATTTTTCAGAACACGCCACAGGGAAGTGAAATTCAAAGATAAATTAGATTTCCTAGGCAGCTGAAATTCATGGGGTTGGATACAAGAAAGAAAGAAACGGAGCCAAGAAAGCTCCTTAGAAATCTGCATAAGGTCACTTTGAGTATCTGGCTGTGAACTGGGCTGCACATTAAACAAGGCAAAAGTTTGCAAGGCTATTGGAGAACTGCTACAGCCTGGCTGCGAAGATTGCACAGTACTTAAAAGCAAGCAAACAAACAAAAAACCACAGTTTTTATCAATCAGAAGAGAATTACCTTATTGAATACCACCGCCAATCAACTAAGAACATAGAAAAGCCAAAATTCAGGAGTACGGTGAAACTAGCCATAGAATAGTGGCAACGTACTCTCACCACGCCAGCTAAAGGGTTAGACAGGATAAAGTTCATTCAATAGCAGATAAGCGCCCACCAGAACAAAGCATCATTTAAATTCTCAAAGGAAATTTCAGCCAAATTCTGTTCTCAGCAAAAATATTATTAATTCAAAAACAAAAATGAAATAAAGATATTTCAGATAAGCAATAATGCGCATACACATCAGGAAACTAGAAATATCATTATACTAAAATAAAATACCAGAGGAAAATGCAATCTACAAAAATAAAGAATATCATTTTATTTTATTTTATTTTATTTTAGTCAGAGTCTCATTCCATCGCCCAGTCTGGAGGTCAGTGGCACGCTCACAGCCACCCTAGCGTTGACCTGCTGGGCACTGGTGACCCTTCATCTCAGCCTTCCAAGTAGCTGGAACTACAGGCGTGCACTGCCACACCCAGCTACTGTTTTTTATTTATGGTGGAGATGAGGTCTTACCAAGTTGCCCAGGCTGGTCTCGAACCCGTGGGCTCAGGCAATCCACTCGCCTTGGCCTCCCAAAGTGCTGGGATACAGGCTGAGTCACTGAGCATGGACTTTTTTTTATTTTAAATTTTTTTACAGAATATCATGCATTTTAAATATTTCCACATTTCTTTAATTTCTCTAAAAGATATCTATTTAAATAATAAAATTGTACTATGTCTATGACCTATGTAGAGTAAAGTTTATGAAAACAGTATCACAGAGGATTGCAAAGGGATTGAGAAAAGTTCAAGCCTGTGAAGTTTTTACTTTCTGTGAAGGTCATAACAAATGAAGGGCATGTGAGTAGGAGACATGTTAGACTTTCAAAGAAGGTGTAGCCAGAGTAAATAGATGATTAGAAACTTATTAAGTTCATAAGTAAAAAAAAAAGTTTGTTTTCAAGAATATTTTAGCACATCTTAAATCTGTATTATACCTAATAATACATTAACAAATGTTGAAAGAAATTGACCAAAGGAGATGAAGAGAAATACCAGTTTCTGCTGGAGATTTTAACAGCATGCTCTTAGTAACAGAAAAATTATACAATGTAGATAACAATATAGAAAGTGTGAACACTGCAAACAACCAGATTAATCTATTTATAGTACACTTATAAAAGAATATCAATCATCATAGAATTTACAACTATTTAAGCACATAGGAAATATTTATCAAGATAAGCTTTACTCCGGACTCTGAAACACGTCCCAATAATTGTAAATAATAAATTTTTTAAATGCCTGCAAAATTTTCAAATATTTGGAAATTAATTAGCATTTGTGAAGTAATCGATGGATACAAGAAAAAGTAAGAAAAAACATTGAAATATATTTGAAAATAAATAGCAATGAAAGCATAATATTCCAACCTTTTATTGATGAGGCTAAAATATATTTTAGGGGTAATTTATAGCGTTACATGATTTTAATAGAAATAAAGAAATGTTTAAAATTGTTGTCTAACTTTCCATTTTCAACAGCTAGAAAATGACAAAAAATAAACAATATATAAGTAGAAGGAAGAAAATAAAAGTTAAAGGATGAAAAACAGTGAAATAGAAATTTGTAAGTGTAAAAATCAACAAACCAAATTTTATTCTTCAGATTATCAAGAACATTGATAAATTGGTAGCTAGGCTGATCAGAAATCTCACAAAGTGATACACAATATCAGGAGTGAAAGCAGGATTGTTACCATTATTTTTACAGAATGAGCCGGGTTCGGTGGCTCAGCCTGTAATCCAGCGCCTTTGGGAGGCTGAGGTGAGTGGACTGCCTGAGCCCGCGAGTTCGAGGCCCACCTGGGCAGGTGAGACCTCATCTCTACAATAAGTCAAAAAATTAGCCGGGCGTGGTGGCACACGCCTGTATTTCTGGTTACTCGGAAGGCTGAGGCGGAAGGATCGCTGGAGCCCAGCAGGTCGAGGCTGCGGTGGCCGGGAGTGGCCACTGCACTCCAGTCTGGGCGACAGAGTGAGACTCCAACTCAAAAAAAATATAAATAAATAAATAAATAAATAGTAAAATAAGAAAATAAAATAAAAAGACAATAAAATGCTTTTAGATGAATGCATACGCATGTAAGAACTTTTCACCTACGGAGTCCTAATTCTGCTACAATAAAAAATGGTATTTTAATTTGGAATTCCTTTATAAAGAATTAGAAAATAGAAAAAGGCATGAAACAATTGTTTTAAGACATTGGACTGTGATGAAGGGAAATAAGTGACTAAGCTCAGTGTGCTTCCTGATACACATTTGAGACTGCAAACATACCAGAGAGGTCTGTCCCTAGCAGGCATGCAATGATTATAAAATGCATATAGAAATTCAAAACACCTAACATCGCCAAATAAATTTCTTATATAAGAACAGGAATACTTAACCTGTCTGAGTTCATGCTTTACTCCAAATTTACAGTGTTGAGGTCAGCGTGGAATCTAAGATTAGAGACATAATGTAATTGAATGGAATAGAGTTCATATGTGTGATCAATCCACACATATACCATCAACTAGTGTTCAAAAAACACAAAAAAGATTATTCAATTAGGAGAGAAAACACTTCAAAGATTGCACACAAAAAAACCCAATTTCTTTCCTACTACACATAAGGAACACAAATACATTTGAGATAAAACATCGACCTAAATGTCAAAGCTAAATGTTAAAACTTTAAGACCGAAGCCGGGCTCGGTGACTCAGCCTGTAATCCCTTGCCTTTGGGAAGCTGAGGTGAGTGGATTGCCTGAGCCCACGGGTTCGAGACCCACCTGGGCAGGCGAGACCTCATCTCTACAATAAATCAAAAAATTAGCCAGGCGTGGTAGCGCGCGTCTGTAGTTCCGGCTACTCTGAAGGCTGAGGCGACGGATCGCCGGAGCCCAGCAGGTCGAGGCTGCGGTGGCCGGGAGCGGTCGCTGCACTCCAGTCTGGGCGACAGAGTGAGACTCCAACTCAAAAAACAAACAAACAAACAAAAAACCTTAAGACCAAAGGTAGGCAAATATCATGGCACTCTGTGCATAAGCAACATATGTTACGTTTCAGAAGTGATTAAGAAATAATGATAAATTGTATTTGCCCAAATAAAAATTTTCATCATCAAGTGGCACCATAAAAAATGAATAAGACTGGTGCCGGGCTCGGTGGCTCAGCCTGTAATCTCGTGCTTTGGGAGGCTGAGGTGAGTGGATTGCCTGAGCCCACGGGTTCGAGACCCGCCTGGGCAACTTGGTGAGACCTCATCTCTACAATAAATCAAAAAATCAGCCGGGCTTGGTAGCACGCACCTGTAGTTCCAGCTACTCGGAAGGTTGAGCGGAAGGATCGCCTGAGTCCAGCAGGTTGAGGCTGCGGTGGCCGGGAGCGGCCACTGTACTCCAGTCTGGGCGACAGAGTGAGACTCCAGCTCAAAAAAAAGAAAGAAAGAAAGAAAGAAAAAAGACC
>NW_007255840.1:71187-133454 GCF_000164805.1 Carlito syrichta | reverse complement strand
GAGTGCAGTGGCCACTTCCGGCCACCGCAGCCTCGACCTGCTGGGCTCCAGCGATCCTTCTGCCTCCGCCTTCCGAGTAGCCGTAATTACAGGCATGCGCTACCACGCCCGGCTGATTTTTTGATTGTATTGTAGAGATAAGGTCTCGCTGCCCAGGCGGGTCTTGAACCCGTGGGCTCAGGCAATCCACTCACCTCAGCCTCCCAAAGGCGCTGGATTACAGGCTGAGCCACCGAGCCCGGCCGGGTCAATATTTTCAAGATAAATTCTCTCCATTATTGGTCATCAGGGAAATGCCAATTAAGACATAATTCAATACCGTGATGAAAATATATTAGAAAAACTAAAATTAAAATGACTCACAACACCAAATTTTGGCAAGATGTAGAATAAGTGGTGGAGGGACATGTTAAGGCATGTAAGGAAGGAAAACATAAGCAAAAATTGTTCATTGACCAATTATAGATATAAAAGTGTAACCCACTGCAGACATAAAGGGATACATGCCTTCCAGTTCCCCTTCAAGGAAGCAGGGTCTGTGCAGATAAAAAGAGAGTGGTCAGCAGATGCGTCCCACTGTTACCTTCTTCCACTGATGCAAGGTCATCAAATAGAAGGTCATTCACTTCAAGGTACCCCCTGAACACATTGACCTAGTAAGGGAGGTTATAAAGGTCTGGCGTTAGGAAACCCGATAGGCAGTACGCATCCTAGGACCCATCGCTGGGTTTTCTGAGGACTCCTGACTTTCCATCTCATCAATTCCTCTTCCTCTGCAATCCTGTTTCCCACATCTTTTCAAAGCTGTTGATAACTAACACACTAAACCTCTTGCACCCCAAGCTATGTTAAAACAAATGTATTAACCAAGCTGCACTTTGAGCTCCAAGGCTTACAAATATAGTTTTAAATATGCAACAGTTTGAGAATACTCTAAACAGACTTTATTGAAGAGTCTACCAAACGTCATCAAGCAAGATCTGAGTAGGAAATTTTGACAAAAGAATTGATAAAAATATGGTATATGTTTAACATGAAATATATCGATATATAATACCATATCTTAATATTGCATAATATATAATAAGATTAAATGGTGAGTGAAAGTGGAAAGAGGATGTAAATGTTTCATATTCTGACAAGAATGTAGCACCTCACATCCCACCTGTTTGGTTGCACTCTGACGCCGGATGTAGATTACTTTTATTTTTTCAGCTTTTTTTAGGGGAGATTAGTCTAATATCAGTAACTTAATGACTGGAAAAATGAGAAGAACTTATAAATGCTTAATGTTTTCTGCATAGCTTTATAACAATTTTTTTTCTGAGAAATTAATTTTAATGTATAATACTTCATTCTGTTTGAATTAAAAAGTGTTATTATTTAAAATCTACCACTGCTGTGGTTGTGTATTCTTTTTATGCCAGATAATTGGCTATTTGTGCATTTTCTTCATCAATCTCACTAAACATTTCTTATGTTTTAATATTTTCAAAGAACTAGATTTTGAACTTTTCAATATGTTTCTCTGTTTCTTTAATTTCTTCCCTTTTATGTTTTTTCAAAAAATATTTTGGACTCAAGGGATACATGTGTAGGTTGGTTACATAGGTATATTGTTTGATGGGTAAGTTGGGCGTCAATGGAGTCTGCCCTTCAGGTGATGAGTATGGTACTCACCGGGTGGTTTTTCAACACTTTTCCTTCTCCCTCTTACCTCTCCTTAGTGGTCTCCAGTGTTTGTTGTTCCCATCTTATGTCTGTGTGTGCACGGTGCTTAGTTCCCTTTTATGAGTGAGAACATGTGATACTCAATTTTATGTTTCTTTGATAATTCACTTAAAATGATGACTTTCAGCTCCATCCATGTTGCTGTAAAGGATATGATTTCATTATTTTTTGTGGTTGTGTAGTATTAAATGGTTTATATGTACCACATTTTCTATATCCCACCCATTGGTGATTGGCACCTAAGTTAGTTCCATGTTGCTGCTGTTGTGAATAGAGCTGTAACAAACATACCAGTGCAGGAGTCTTTTGGGTAGAACAATTTAGGCTTGTTTTGGTATATATCCAGTAGTGGGATTGCTGTGTTGAATAGTAAATCTATCATTATTTTTGTCAGAAATCTCCAAACTGCTTTCCACAAGGCTGAAGTAGCTTACACTCCAACAGTGTACCAGCATCCCATTTTCTCTGCAATCTTGCCAATATCTGTTATGTTTTACCTTTTAATAATGGCCAACATGACTGATATGAGATGGTATTGCATTGTAATTTTGATATGCATTTCTCTGATAATTAGTGGTGTTGAATGTTTTTTCATGTTCCTTCTCTGCTAGTATGCCTTCCCTTGAGAAGTGTTTGTTCATGTCTTTTGCCCACTTTTAAACAGTTTTTTCCCCCCCTGTTAATTTGTTTGAGCTCATTATAGATTCTAGATTAGGCCTTTCTTGAATGCGTAGTTTACAAATAATTTATCTTATTTTGTGAGTTGATGGTTTATTTTGGTGTGCAAGAACTTTTCAGTTAAATAAGATCCAAACTGTTTATCTTAGCTTTTGATGCAGTTGCTTTGAGTATTTGGGTAAGAATTCATTGCCTGCTTCAATATCCAGAAGATTATTCCCTACATTTTCTTCTAAGATTCTTATAGTTTGAGGTTTTACATTTAAGTCCTTGATCCATTTTGGGTTGAATTTTGTATATGGTGATAGATTTCACTCTTTGCATGCTGTTAGCCATTTGCTAAATATATTTTCCTTTCTCCAATGTTTGTTATTGATGGCTTTGTCAAAGATGAGTTGGTTGAGGGACCACGTTTTTATTTCCAGATTCTCTGTCCTATTCCATTCATCTATGTACCTATTCCTCTGCCAATACCATGCTATCTTGATTACTCTAGCCTTATAATATGGTTTAAAGTCTGGAAGTGTGACACTTCCAGTTTTGTTCCTTTTCTGATCATTGTTTTAGCTATCTGCATTCTTTTTTGCTTCCATATGAAATTCTGTATTGTCTTTTCTAAGTCTGTGAACAATTATGTTGGTAATTTGAATGAAATTGCATTGAAACTGTAGATTGCCCTGGGTAAGATGGATGTCTTGACAATATTGATTCTTCCGATCTATGAGCATGAGATGTTTTCCCATTTGTTTGTATCATCCTTGGGTCTTTGCTTGGTGTTTAGTAGTTCTCATTGTATAGGTTTTCCACTTATCTGGTTAATGGATGCCAAGGTATTCAATTTTTTTTGTGACTATTGTGAATGTGATTTTATTAAATCAGAAAATATAGTTTATTTAGAAAGTAAATTGGATAGAGAGAGAGAGAGAGACAGAGAAAGAGGGGATTAGGGAAGGGGTCAATTTTTTTTTTTTTAATTTGCTTCTCCACCTACTTGTTGTTGGAGTATAGACATGCAACTGTCTTTTGCGCATTTATTTTTGTACCAAGACTTTACCAAAGTTGTTTATCAGTATGAAAAGGTTTTTGAGAGATTCTCTAGGGATTTCTAAGCATAAAATAATATTACAAAGAGGGATAACTTGACTTCCTTTTTTTCTAATTGGATATCGCCGATTTTCTTCTCCTGCCTGATTTCTCTGGCTAGGACTTCAAGCATGACATTGAATGGTAGACAATCTTGTCTTGCTCCAGTTCCTAGGGAGAATGCTTCTAGTTTCTGTCCATTAAGCATGATGGTGACAGATCTGTCATAGATGGCTCTTACTGTTTTGAGAAATGTTCCTTTAAGACCTAGGTAGTGGAGGGTGTTTAGCAAGAAGAGATGCTGAATTTTATCAAATGCTTTTTCTACCAAATGAGATAATCCTGTTATTCTTGTTTTACACCTGTTAATGTACTGAATTACATTTATATTCTTGCAAACATTGAACCAGTTCTGAATTTGGGAACTAAAACCATCCTGGTCATGGTGGATGATTCTTAAAATGTGATGTTGGATCAATATGCTAGAATCTTCCTGAGAACTTTTCCATCTATGTTCATCAGGAAAATTGGCCTGTAAATATCTTTCCTTGTTGTGTCTTTTCCAGTTTTGAGTATTAGGATGACATTAGCTGTAAAAAATGAGCTGTGGAGAGCCTCTTTCTTCTTGATTGCCTGAAGTACTTTCAGTAAGATTAGTATCAGCTCTTCCTTGTATGTTATGTAGGATTCAACTGAAAAGTCTGATCCATGACTCTTTTTGGCAGTGAGTTTTCTTATAACTGAGTCAGTTTCCTGGATTGTTATTGATCTACTTAGGATTTCAATTTCTTTTCCTTTTTTTTTTTTAACTTTGGGAGTTTGTGTGATGCCAGGAAATCCTGCATTTCCCTTAAATTCTCTAATTTGTTCACTACAGATTTTTTATAATAATCTTTGATAATATTTTTAAGTTCTTCAGGGAAGTTGTGACATCACCTCTTTCACTTCTAATCATGTTTATCTGGACTTTCTTTTTTTAAGTCAATCTGTCCAGGATGTCTATCTATATTCTTGATATGATATGCAATGCTATGAACTTCCTACACAACACTGATTTTATGGTATCCCAGAGGTTTTGATATGTCATGTCTTGGTTTTAATTTGTTTCAAGGAATTTTTAATTTCTGCCTTGATTTCTGTGTTGACTCAAAAGTCATCCAGCAGCATACCATTTAGTGTTCATGACTTTGTGTGTTTTGGGGGATTCTTTTTAGGGGTGATATTTATTTTTATTCCACTGTGATCTGAGAAGGTGATTACCATTACTTCAATCTTTGGAATTTTTTTTCACACTTGATTTATGCCCAAGAATGTAATCAATCTTGGAGTATGTTCCGTGTAATGATGAGTAGAATGTATACTCTGTAGTTGTTGGGTAGTGTGTTCTTTTGATGTCTATTAGGCACAACTGATCTAATGTTGAGTTAAGGTTTTGTATCTCCTTGTTTGTGTTCTTTGCCTTGATGATCTGTCTAGAGCTGTTAGCAGGTTATTAAGGTCTCTGACTATAAATGTATGTGTGTGTCTATGTCATCTCTTAGTTTATGTAGCAATTGTTTTACGAATCCAGGTACATCTGTGTTGGGTGCATATATATTTAAGATGAATATTTCTTGCTGGTTGATTGATTCTTTTGTCTTTATGCCCTGTCCTTCCACATCCTTTCAAACAGTTATTGGTTTGAGGTCCATTTTGTCTGAAATAAAAATAAATACGCTGTACTTTTTTGTTTTCCATTTTCCTGAAAGATTAATTTCTGGCCTATTACCTTGAACTTGTGGGTGCTCTTTACAGTGAGATGGGGTACCTGGAGGCAGTAGAATGCTGAATCATGTTTCTTTATCCAGTTTGCTAATCTATGACACATTAGTGTCACATTTAGACCATTCACGTTCAAGTTAGTTATTGGCATGGGAGGGTTTATACCTGTCATAATGTTCCTAGGGAGTTGCTATGTTTCTTTCTCTCTCTCTCTCTCTTTTTTTTTTAGATTTGTGGATTATCTGTATGCTTTGTTAAATCTGTGCTTGCCGGTACTTTTATGATCAGTGGAATCATTTATTTTTGTGCTCAAAACTTTTTTAATCATCTCCTGAAAGGCTGGCCTAGAGGTGGTTTATTCTCTTAGGGACTGGATGTCTGGGAAGGATTATAATTCTCCATTACCATTGAAGCTTAGCATGACAGGTTAGCAAATTATTGGCTAGAATAGCTCATCTTTGAAAATATTTTCGATATGACTTCAGTTGCATGTGGTTTGTAAAGTTTCTGCTGAGAAGTCTGCTGCAATTCTGATGGTCTTCCCTGTAGGTGGTCTATCTTTCTCTCTAAGTGACTTTATTTTTTTTTTTTATTTCATACTTACTTTGTAGAGACAGATTACTATGTCTTGAAGATGATCTTCTCATGCAATACCTTGTAGAGGTTCTGTGAATCTCTTGTGTTTGGATGATCACCTCTCTAGTGAGATATAGGAAATTTTCTTAGATGACTTGTGGAAGTCTTCATTAAGGGTGTTCTCAGTTTCCCCTTCTGTTTTGGGGACACTAATCAATCAACCACATATTCAGTTTATTTACATAGTCCCATACCTCTCATCAGCTCTGCTCATTCTTTTTTAGCCATTTCTCCTTGTTTTTGTTAGATTGGGTTATTGAAATATTTTGATTTTCAAGCTCTAAAATTCCTTCATCTGTCTTATCAATTATTCTCCCTAGGTTTGTTATTGTACTTCATTATTCCAGGAGTAAATTCCTGATTTTCAGGATTTCAGATTGGACCTTTTTTTATATTGGTCATCTCAACTTTTACTTCCTGCATGGTTTGGATGATCTTTGCTTCCAACATCTCATGGTGTTTCTTAGTTGTTTCAGCCAGCCAATGTCTGAACTCTGTGCCTGTCATCAGGGACAGGTTGTTTTGGGGGCTTTCCATTTTTCAGGGACTGGAAGATACTTTTGCAGGTGATGCCCCTTTAAGGCTTTGAGGACTGCCAGTGTTTTCGGCACGTTCTTCCTCACCTGTGAGGAGTAGCTCTTCTCTTTTTATTATCATTTTTTAGTTTGTTGTTTTGTAGCTAGGAATAGTCTTGCTGCCCTAGGACTTTTTCTGCTATTCAAAATAGTTCACACAAGGTTGCGGGGGGGCTTTTATTACTGTTCTTTCACTCTTGAATGGCAGTGCTCAGATCATTCTGTTGCAGAGTTTTCCCCATGGCCATGCTGGCCAGGCCAGACTGCCTTCCAATGGGTCCTAAGCTCTAAGTGTGGATCAAGTGAGTGAAAGGGCCCTTGGTATCTGGGAGCACTGCATGAGTTTCAGTACCTTTCGCAACCCAGAAATGTTCCCTCTGGGTTGCCTTTCCTGACTTCCCCTCCCCCATCAGGGGCTATGCTCAGCCCTTAAAAACAGCAGATTCCCTTTAGAGAGGGACCCATTCTTGATTCACATAATCGTAGCAGGAAAATCTTTCTGGTCTGGGGTTGGGGGAAGGCTGACTAAGTGAGTGCGATCACAAGCAAGCTTTCCTGGCTTGTGAGACCTGCCAGTGGGGAACTGCACTCTCAGAGGTTGACTGGCAGTAGGCGTTCAGTGTATAGGTGGGTTTCCAGCTCCATTCTTCAGCTGCATGCCCCTGTACCCTACGTAGGTCTCCTTCCACATGGCACCAATGACCTGTACAAGGCTGTGAAGAGGGGAATTGACCCAGACCATGTCAAGAGCACTCATCCCCTCTCACACACAAGGCGGGTTAGCAGAGCCTATGAGAGCAAGGCACCAGTGGCGATGAGCATTCCTGGCTCCAACATTAGCTGCCTGGACTTTCTTGTTCATGACCCTGTGCATTGCGAGGGTCCTTTGTGGGCTGCCAGATGCTTCTTTCATCCCAAACTACTCAAGCAGCCTGAGTTTATCAGCAGTTGGATAGTCCCATCTGTTCTACTTGGTGAGAGAGGTGAAGATCAGCTATCCCTCAGTGGTTTTCTTGGGTGCCCCTCTTCTCTCTTTGTTCATCTTTCATTTCAGGACTTCAACCACTCTGAAGTACATCTTTTCAGAGTTTCTTTGGAATTTATTTAATGGAGTTCTGCTGGTAGGATTTTATTTGTCCAAAAATGTGTTTATTTGGTATATGCTTTATTAATATTTCTCTTGGTAGAGAATTGTAGAATATCATTGAGTTACTCTCAAGAAATTATATAGTGTTTTTACCTTCCATTATTTTATATTTTAATATCACTAAAAGTAATTTGATTATTCCCTTTGGTTCTATTCACAAATATCTTCTCTCTCTCTTTCTCTCTCTCTCTCGGGGGGGGGGGGGGGTTGCATTTTGACAATGGGATGTTTAGGTACAGATTTATCCTCATTTGGCTTTCTTATGATTCCCTGAATTTTTGAGTCTGTGAATTAGTATCTTTCAAAAATCTAGAGCATTTTCAGCTGTAATATATTCACATATTATTCTTTTCCAGTTTTTCCCGTTTTATTAGAATACCCATTAAACACATGGCACACTTTCTCACTCTGCACATTTAAACAATGTGTAAATTGTTGTCATTAATTCTTAATGATTTCTTTTTCTTTTAAACAGCTCAGTCTCAAGTCAACTTTTCTTGCATTTTCCTGGGAATGTGAAATGGGCTGATTTAGTGCTGATCTATCTTTATACTGAGGATGTAACATTTTGGCTCCAGCTTTATGGGAAATAGTTCCTATGTGATGCCCGATGTTAATAAACACCATATATTTAGTATCTTATGTGCAACATAGCACTACTAAGCTAACTGAAGTTCATTCATTCAGGAAATATTCTTAAGGCAAAATCAATTTCAGTGTCATGTGTGTTTGGTAGGTTCCCTGCATTCACATAGTTTTTATCTAAAACTTTAGTATTTTGCAAGAATATCAATGCTTAAATTTTTTTTTCAGGTATACAATCAACTATATTATAGAAAATACGTGAAGAAAATAGGTGAAGAAATTTTGATGAAACACAAATTTCATGTTGTCCTACTCTAACGGGTTTTTACAAAATGTGACTTTTTTTGGTCTCTTCTACCTTCTGGTCTCTTCTTTTTTCTGTCTTCACTACATAGGGAGACTTGAGGAATTTTGTACCTTCTTTTGTTTTAACTGCTTTGATAGCAATAAAATATATTCATTGAATTCTTATGTATAAAATTCAAATATTCTAAATTTAAATGTTCTTTGTCTTCCACTTTTGTTATGTTACTTGTCTCAACAAAAATTACGAATGCTTAAGTCATAAAAAAACCTTATTCTAATGCCTCTCAGAAATCAGATACAGAATCAATTTTCTAAATCTCATTAAATACCATATTTATTAAAATACAAATATTTTAATTTTATTTTATTTCTTATTAATTACTAATATTTTATTTTAACTAAGTTCCAAATCTTTTTGTAATACTAATGTATTGCAAAATTCCCTCTCTTTGCTTTTTTGCCCCAGTTTAATTTTCGAAGAATTTTTTTTTTTCTCACTGTGATGCATAAACATTGTATAGGCTATGTGAATAGAGTGATAGTTCATGTGTTCACAGTTCATGAATTGTTGTCTTTGGTTTATAACGGCTTATGGCTTCTTTATTTTTTATGTTTTGATTTTTTAAGTTTAGGATACAATATATTGTTGCTAAATTTTAAAAAATGTGAAACTTTATGAACTAAAGCAAGTAAAAAACCACCTGGAAATAAAATGCACAAATAAATATACAACTTTTCAATTGGATATACTATATTTGATTTATTTAGATATCCACTTTTATTATATTTTAAATTAAAGTCTGTTTATTGTCTATCATTTCTTCTTAGTGCTATTTGATATTATAAATTTTGTAAATCAGAAAGTCTTTATGTCATCCTAAACTATCATGGCAGGGGTTGATCTCTGAGGAATTATTTCTGTCCCAAATTATACGATTCAGAATATTTCACTGTACTGTAAGTCTTTCAATATGTTTCAGAGGAATAACAAATTTCAAAATTGTTTAAGGGATTCATTTTTAGTTCAAGCACATTTGACAAGTATAAAACTATAGACAGACTGGAAAAAACATTTTAATTGACTTCACAATGTATGAGTTTTTTTAAAAAAATCTACATATATCTTGTCAACATGTAGGTGTGCTCTTTGTGAAATAGTTGCCTTTCATTCTCTGAAGAGAATAATTTAATCTTTAAACCTTCAATTCTCTGTCATAAATAAAATATTACTTAAAGAGATGCTTATAAAATAATTAACTGGTTTGGTAAAGGTATAGTAAAAAGAAAATATTCACAATCAATTTTTTAATTCAGCAATATTACATGCAAAAAATATTAAATATTTTGAGGGTTCCCAGAATAACTCAGACAACCATTTATTCTTTATGTCGCAATTTTTTCTGGAGGCAAAGCTACCTTTGAAATAATTATGGACATTTAACAACTTATGTTAACTCAAAATTGGACAATGTGACAATACCTGGTTTGGTTTTAAAGTTTGGGAGTATGAATAAATATATTTTATTTAATCTTAATTAGCTTGACATTGTAGACTCACCATCTTACTGTCATTATAGCATCCAAGGTAATAATAGAAGATTATGGCTTCAACTGTCATCTATGCATCTTGGTAGTTCAACAAAAGAGATGAATATATTTGCAGAAATTTGAATATAGTTCAAATGAGACAAAGAACAGTAAAACAATAAAACATGAAAGTTGAAAAGCCAGCCGGGCTCAGTGGCTCAGTCTGTAATCCCACGCCTTTGGGAGGCTGAGGTGAGTGGATTGCCTGAGCCCGCGGGTTCGAGACCCGCCTGGGCAGAGAGACCTCATCTCTACAATAAATCAAAAAATCAGCTGGACGTGGTAGCGCATGCCTGTAATTCCAGCTACTTGTAAGGCTGAGGCGGAAGGATCGCGGAGCCCAGCAGGTGGAGGCTGCGGTGGCCGGGAGCGGCCACTGCACTCCAGTCTGGGCGACAGAGTAAGACTCCAACTCAAAAGAAAAAAAAAAAAAAAGAAAGTTGAAAAGTCAATAGTACATGCATTAAGGAGTAAGCTCCTGTGTTAGACACCTGGGCTCAATACTGTCAGACACTCTGCAAGCCACACCTCAGAATTGTACCACCTAGGGCATGCTCTTGTGTTGCTAGAGAATGTCCTTAAGTAAAAACAGATGTGCAAGTGCTCAAGGTGAGGCCTACCAAAGTGCTGGAAACAGTTTTCTTCTCAACAGCTGCAGGTGAGAGGGTAGGAGGTCCATTATTAAAACATTTACTTCAAATTTACATACATATCTTTATCTTCTTTTTGGTGATTCCAAATGTATTTTGGAATATTAGAAAACCAGAAATGCAGAAAAGGGTAAACACAAACAACACACCTCTAGGTTTATTTTTATGCATTGTATCAATTTCAGGAAAAATTCTTTGGAAGTTGTTTGCGTAGAAAATGTAGCAAAGATATGTTTCAAATAATGATATTATCACTAGAGTAGGACACACCTGGGGAAAGCCTATGTGGCGTCCAGGATAGAGGTCAGTAGCCTCACTATCTGTTCACACTCAGCTCTACCATCATGCTAAAGAAAGGTTTAAAGGTTTGGCTTCCCTCCTCACATAAATTAAAAGAACACAAAGTGAGGAACTGAATTTAGGAGACAGGAGTTAATTACACTGTTCTCAGATGCCACCTCAGGTTTGGAAAACATTCTTTCAAATTAACCAATCCCAGTCTTCTGCGAAGAAGAAATGTCCTGCATAACTTCTGCTTTTGTCTGCTTTTGGTGATGTTTTATTGAACAAATATAATCCCAGTCTAGTTTTTCAAAAGGAACAAAATCTACTAGGTTTTTAAGTTGCACACAAGTTTGGATTAAAATGGACTTTACACCTATGCCCAGTTTATTATTATTATTATTATTATTATTATTATACAAAATGCATGGACTTTAGAATCAAGACTAACAGGGCTTTATGCATCAAATTTTATGTTAGGTAACCTTTATTCTACACTGTATCAAACAAATAATACATTTTTGCCCTTAAAACAGGAGAATCAGAATCCAGTTGTTGTAACTAAACTATAATTAGAAATTAGTATGTACTGCTCGAATGCAATAATAATTAAAATTAACACATAAATGTGGCCAAAGCTACAGTACGGAGAAAATAAAGACATGAACTATATTGATGGCTATGTAACATTCTACAAACAGAAATGATTAAATAACAGTTTTGCATAAATATTTTGTAGCATTTGAAATACTTGAATACCTGGCATTTGTTCTCCTAAGTAGTTCAGATGATCAATTTGAAGATTTCACTAATTTATTTTGTGGTCTTTTTCTGAATATTATATAAAGTCAATTTTAGTTAACTGTGTCCCAGTTATATAAAACATTATGAATTAGTGAGCAATTAATGACATTATATAATTTTCTTGTGAGTTGTTCAAAAGATTTTATATTATTAACTATCACTATATGTTTCATCAAGAAAAATTGCAAACACACTTATTAATTAACTGTATCCAAAAATCCCATCCATAAAAGCAGATGTTATTATATTATGAATATGTGAATAGATATTTCATGCATATCTTATATATAAGCATATGTCATGAAAAATTATAGGTAAGCATTCTGAAACTTATTACCACAAACTATAACTTCTAATGATCATTTCTTAGTTAAGTCATAGTATATTTATTTTGATTTGAATAATAAATAAAATAATAAATATGAAATAAAAGGACAAAAATATTTATATGTTTATAATTATTTATTTGCTTTATTACCTTACATAAATGATTTTATCTTAAGATAACTTGCCTAGATTAAATTATTGCATTCATCTTAAATTGAGATATTTTTCTCTGCCAAAAATATCATATTTTTTATTCTACTTTACCACGGTGTTATAAACTGAGCCGACATCTCAATATTTGCTTCTCATTATCAACACATATAGCTTTACTTGTTTTATAAATGTATTATTTTTTCCCATGTATTTTGCATCCCTATTGTCCATTCATTTTTCTCATTATCACTTGCTGTGGGCATTGCCTACCTTCAGATTAAACAAGAGTACACATCATAAAAAAATACAATAATCTGCTCAATCTTTCTCATACACTAAAAGACCTGTTGCTGTTTTTAGTGATTAAAATGTAGATAATGATATAAAGTTTTATTTTATCAAACATGCTTGTTCTTCAGAATTTATATGCCACCCTTGTGATTCAGAATTTATACAGTCTTCAATTTATTTGAAATCAATAATTGTGTGTGGGGTAACATTAGTAAATATCAAATTTTTAGAAGACATTATTTGTTCATAAAATACTTGCAAATACATAAAAGTTTCAGATTTCTGAAGAAAAGCATTATTTTAAACTATTAAGGGTTAATGACTGAGATTGGTGCATTACTGCTGGCTTGGAAAGAAATTTTTAAATTTAAGGCAAAAAATGTGCAACAATGAGTTTAATAGATTCTTGACCTTTTTGACTATCACTGTTTTATTAGATAAATGCTCTATATGCACAAAATCTAAAGATATTAAATGAAATGTTGAAATCTTATAGCAAAGGGTAAGTATTGGGATTCATACAATTCCATTTTACACATACATACATGCCTACATGCACACACTCATAGATACATATAGTATAAATATATATACATAAATTTACTAATTTATTTCAGCTAATATAACAATCAAAAGAGCCAGTAGGTTTATAGTATATAGTTGATAATGCAAAATATTCATTCTATTCATCTTTAAATATATGAACTAGTGATTACATTAAACAGTTAAAACTTTAAGATATACATTAATTTGTGAATATTTTATGGGAATTTATTAATTATTACACTGGATTAAGTTCTTAAATTTTTATACATTAAATTGGTAATATATTTGGTATATATATATGCATTTTTGTTATTTATTACTTTAGTTTTGTTATATAAGTCACATGCAAATTAATCAAAGATTGATTGCACATATTATGGTGGTCCCATGAGATTATAATACCATATTTTTGCTGTTCCTTTTCATCTCATATTAAGATCATGACTCCTGTCCTCTTTTGTGATCTAGTCACCTGAAACTTTACTTTCCACCTCTCACTTTGTCTGTGGGTGACCTTTGTTGTAAGATGAGTTTCTTGGTGACAGAAAATTCCTGCATCATGTGTTTTTATCCAGTTTGCCATTCTATGTCTTTTCGGTGGTATATTTATTACATTCATATTCGGGCTGATTATTGAAATGTGTGAGGTTGTCTCTGATATAATGCACTTATAAGACTGTTTTGTTTTCATTTAGCTTTTGTGTCCCTATATGTATGTGCTTTAATTTTTGTGGGTCTGCTGTTCTTCTGTTGCTTCTGTGTTTGTTTGTGATCTTGTGAAGTATATGGTCTTTCTTTTCTTTCTTTTTTCTTCTGTGCATAGCACCTTTTTAAGCACCTCCCATAGAGCTGGTCTCGAAGCAGCATTTTCTCTTAGGAATTGGATGTCTGCAAAGGATTTTAATCCTTTGTTGCTGATAAAGCTTACCTTCATTAACCATAAAAGATAATTTAAATTAATGCCCAAATATCCTATGTGTATAAATCTGAAGATTTCATATTATTAAGCTGTGAATATTTTACTAATTGGTGTGCAGATTTGATGTAGTCCTTATGAAAATCCCTGCTGACTTATCCGCAAAAATTCAAAAGTTCATTCTAAAATTCATATGGAGTTCTAAGGGAGTCAAAATAGCCAACAGTCTTTAAAAAGAAAAACATAGTAGGATCACTCACATTCTGTATCCTAAACCTTACTTCAGTGCATCAGCAATCAAGATGATATGGTATCAACAAAGGACAGACATACAGACCAATGAAGTAGAATTGAGAGCCCTTGTATAAAACCCTGTGTCTATGCTCAGTGGTGCCAAGTGCATTCATTGAGGAAGTAATAGTATTTAAGCAAATGTTGGGTCAACAATGTGCATGTGGACAAATGCATGCAAAAGAACATTATTATCTCTCATCATGCAAAAATATTAACTTGAATTGGATCAAAGTCATAAAAAGCAACGGCTAAAGCTGTAAAACTCTGAGAAGAAAATTTGGAAAAAAAATCTTCATGACTGAAAACTAGCAATGAATTCTTATGTATGATACCAAAAACATAAGCATAGCATGGATGCATACGAAGTTGATAGCTAATAGGTATGAGGTTTCATTTTGAGGCAATAAAAAATGTTCTAAATTTGAATGTTATGATGGCTACACTTGTATGTGAATATACTAAAAAACATTGACTTGTGTGCTTAATTTGCTAATTTTATGGTGTGTGAACTATTTCTCAATAACTGTCTTTATAATGCAGAGTAGAATAAGGGGTTGTGATGCAAATTAATCAAAGATTAATTTGCTGGCCTGTCTAAATAACAGTAAAGAGGTCAGAACCACTGGTGAGACCAAGGGCAGGGATATTAGAAAGAAGTTTGGGCAGTTCATAAGAGGGCAGACAATGAAGAGCTTATAGACCATTTTAAGAAGCAAGGCCTTTAAATGAAACGAGGAGACAGATCATTATCTCATTATCAGTATTTTAAGTAATGGGAAACATGAACCAAACATAGTAAGATTGAATTAATTCACAATAATATACAAATTTTCATTTAAATTTAAAAAATAACTTTTTAATATCAGAATAGGAAAGGCATGACTGTTTATCAGCAGTGATAAGTGTTATTAATTTTAATTGAGCTCAGTTAATTGAGATTAATTTTAATATATCATTCAATATGATATGAGTCTCAGAAGAAAAATATGATTGTCATCTTAGGCTACATTTGTCAATGTTTTTAAGAATATAAACTAGCTCAGGCATGGTGACTCACTTCTGTAATCCCCAACACTTTGGGAAACAGATGTAAGAGGATTGCCTGAGTCCAGGGATTCGATATCAACCTGGCCAACTTGGCGAGACCTCATCTCTACAATAAATAAATTTTAAAAATTAGCAGGGCATGGTGGTACATGATTGTTGTTCCAGCTACTTGGAAGGCTGAAGTGGACGGATGACCTAAGCCCAGCAGGTCAAGGCTGCAGTGGCGGTGAGCATGCCACTTCACTCCAACCTGGGCAACCAAGAGAAACTCCGATTCAAAAAGAAAAAGAGGTATATAAACTAGGCCCATAATTTTCAAAGCCAACTCATGAGGCAGAAACATCTAATGCAAGCTTACTATTTTCTGGCAGAAATAATGTTGGTCAGCTTGGATAAGTTGTTTTAAAAATCAGTAGGTTCAAAACAATATTTGGATCACAAGAGTACAGACACATCTATATCCCTTTAGAAATAACTTTCAATTACTTTCAATGCAGCATGAAAAATTGACAAAAGAAATATATCAACTGTAAAAATGCCAATGAGGTTGGATCTACATGAAAGAAAATACATCCTTTTTATTATATTAGATAATTGTTTTACATGAATTTGGGTACACCACAACTTTGAACCAAGGGCAAAGAAAGATGAAATAATTAAGTCTTAAGATATCAGGAATTGAAAAGAGAAGGAAGGTCATCTCTGAAGGTTATTAACATAGCATTCTTCTTCTGTTGTCACCTTTTCCATCATTCCATATATGTTTTACAGACAGCTTTCACTCAAGTTCAGAGAACAGCATGTAAAGATTAGCTACCAATTGATCGTTATGAAAGGGGAAGTTCATTTCTAGCAAGGCTCAGCTCATGCCTTTGCGAGAGGAATTTTAGTAAAATTTGTCAGTATGTGCCCTTCTTGACAATGTGATATATAAATGTCTATTATATAGACATAAATTAACATGGGAAAAACATTTACAGAAAAGCTAAATAATAAGAGGACACAAAGGACAAATTATATTCAATTTCCTTCCCACTTGCTTTCTATATTTTCACAATTCACCTTGATTCCTTTCAGTTCCTAGTTAATACAGGAAGTGCCATTTTTATTATTTTAAGTTTCTAGCACAATGAAAAATTTTCTTTTTTCCATGAACTGAATCATAACTGAAAAGTAGGAAGAGTATCCTATATCATATTTATTGTTCAACGAAACACTGCTTTGCAGCTTGAATTCACTTTAAGAAGAGAATTTATTGAACATATAACACACACATAAAAGGCAGTAAAGACAAATAAAAAGAGGGCAGAATCTTGAATTATACAGACTTTAATACTGAGTTCTATATCTTGGTAAGTTACTTCATCTTACAGAAGCTCAGTTTCCTCTGATTTAAGAACAAGATGCTAATAGGTATCATATAGGTATAAGTATAAAAATTCTACATTTAAGATAACTACAATCTTTGTGCAAGCCAGTAAATAAATATATTTCACATTAATAAATTGTTTATTAATTTTGTACATCACATGTAGAATAGAGAAAGAAACACAGCCATTGCATTTGAGTAACACTATACACTAACTTTGAATATAAATAAAAAATAAAAATATTTATTTATGCACAAACATGTGCATCAAAATGAGTTTTATGTGAATAAACCTTGTGCCTCTCTCTTTCGGGAAAAATGTTTGTTTTAAGTATTTGATGTTTTAGTTTATCTTGGTAAAATACCCATAATATAAAATTTAATATCTTAGCCATTTAGATGATACAATTCAGTGGCATTAAATATATTCATAATGTTTTGCAGCCATTACCACCATTAATCTCCATAACTCACTCCACCTTCTGAAACTGAAACTGTACCCATTAAACAATACTTCTCATTACTTCCTTTCCCGAGTCTCTGGCAACCATCGTTCTACTTTCTATCTCTATCTCTATGATTTTCTCTACTCTAAGTACTTTATTTGTCTTTCTGTGGCTAATTTATTGTACTTAGCATAATGTCCTCAAGATTCATCTAAGTAGTTTTGTATGTCAGAATATTTCCTTTTTTTTAGACTGAATAATATTACCTTGTATCTATATACCGTATTTTGCTTATACATTTTCTTTTGATGGAAACTTGGGTTGTTTATACGTTTCAGACATTGTGAATAATGGAGCTAAAACACCACTTCGGAACCCTGCTTTAACTTCTTTTCTGTACATATTTAGAAGTAGCATTGTTGGCTTATATAATAATTCTATTTTTAATTTTTGAGGCATCATTATACTCTTTTCTTGCAGCAGATTTATCACTTGTTGTTTCTACCAACAGTGCACAAGGGCTTGCCTGTAGATGTATCTTATAAATCCTGCGTATTTTTCTGCATCCTGACCAACATTTGTTATTTTCTAATAGCAGCCATGCTAAAAGGTGTGAGGTGATATGTCATGATAATTTTGACTAGTTATTTCCCTGATGATTAGCAATGTTGATTATATCTTCATGTGCTTCTTGGCAATTTGCATTTTTTAACATAAACGTCTGTTCGAATCATTTGTCTATTTTTGTAAGCAAGTTGTTTTTTGCTGTTGTTGGGATTCAGTCTTCTACATATCCTAGATGTTAATTATTTATCAAACAAATGATTTATGAATATTTTATCCCCTTCTGTGAGTGGTCTTTTTACTATGTTGATAGTGTCTTCTGTTTCACATATTTGAAAAAATTTTGTGAAGTTCAATTTGTTTAATTTCTAGAAAGTCCACTTTTTATTTTCTTGCCTGTGCCTTTAGTGTCATATCCAAGAAATGACTGACAACTTTAATGTTATGAAGCTGTATTTGGTTTTAAAAAATATTTTCTAAGAGGTGCCACTTTTCACTTTATTTTTATACTATTTTTCTAAAATGTCTTCTTCAGGGAGGATGGAATTTCAGAGGTGCAAAAAAGGAATAGAATGAATTGAAAGGATAAGCATGTAGGACAGTGTAAATACTGACTGAATAAAGTCATTAAAAAAAGATTTCTGATGACCTATCTATACACACCTATTTATCTGTCATCTATCATCAATCTATAATTTACATATTTATAATGAAATATAATTTAAAATAGTATTATTAACTAATATCTTCTTCATATCTGTGGTGTTGAATAAAACAACAAAATTTAAGTTTCAAAGAATTTTAGAAAACCTCGAATACAATTTTAAAATGTATTTTGTTCGCATATATTTTTTGTTTCCCTTCCTCAGTGTTTCTCTATGAAAATATATGCAATTCTAACTTTTTTCTTTGTTCCTTTTATTCAAAATTTTACATGTTTTCTCATTCTTAATTTAGTTTTTCTTGAATTCTTAATTTAGATATACTACTATTCTGTATTTTTATTGGAATTTTCACATTTTCGTTCATTCTTTTTTGAGCTAGCCTTATTATTTATGCTCTTTTCCCTCTTGATGTTTGAAGATTACTTTCGTTTTTTGTGATTTGTAATTTGCAGCCGCTGTATGTATTTTAGCATACTAACGCACCAACGTTGGTCACCTTCCCAAGCGCCTTTAATACTTTCTTCCCCATCATAAGTCCAGGTCTGCTCTCTCTTGGGTTCCTCTCTCTGCCTTCCCCACCTTCACACCTTTCAGTCTCCCTTTTCTCCCTCCATTCTTCCCTCTCCTCCTCCCTTTCAGTCTTCCACGTTTCCCTCTTCTTCCCCTGTATCCCATCAATCTCTCTCTCTCTCTTACCTTTCCTGTCTGTCAAATTGGTGCTAATCATTTCCCTCTTTGTTTTCCCTGCCTCTCTTCTCTTCTCCCATAATTTTTCAAAGTTTTTATTTGACTTTACCTCACATTTCCTTAAATTATTTTTTTCCGTCTCCTAATCTCTTCTTCTCATCCCCTTTTCTCTTTATTTTCTTTTTAAAAAAATTAGTTTTAAAAGTGTGGGGTACGATTCAGGGTTAGGTATATAAAGGGTCAATATATGGGTAAAGTTTGGGCCTCACTTTGGTCCCCACTTCACCTGGTTTGAGATCAGGTACCTTACTGATGAAGTGTGCTCCACCTTCACAGATTCCTGCTACTGCCCATCCCTTTCTCGTAGTATTATGGTAAGTGCTCAGGACAAGGAATTCAAACATGTGGAACAGAAAAAAAAAAAAAGACACAGTTCTATCAAAAAATGGGCAAATGCCGGGCTTGGGGGCTCAGCCTGTAATCCCAACACTTTGGGAGGCTGAGGCCAGTGGGTGACCAGAGCCCATGGGTTTGAGACCAATCCGGACAAATTGGTGAAACCTAGTTTCTACAATTAAAAAAAAAATAGCCGGGCGTGGTAGTGCGTGCCTATAGTTCCAGCTTCTTGCAGGGCTGAGGCAGAAGGATCACCCACAGTCTAGCAGGTCGACACTGGGGTGGCCATGAGCATACCACTGCCCTCCAGTCTGGGAGATGGAGTGAGACTCCCACTCAAAAAAGAAAAAAGTGGGCAAAGGATATGAACAGACACTTCTCAAAAGAAGACATATGACTGATGCTCAGGAAGCTGGTGGCTTCCTGAGTGAGTGAGTGTGTGCCAGAACATTTTTCATACATGTTGGTGAGCAAGTGGGGATGCGTGCGGCTGACTGAGTAGGGACTCGGGACTAGCGGTCAGGTCTCTCCTGGTGAAGTGTCTGGTGCCCCAGTTGCTCTGCTTGGACCTTAGTGGTTCCTGGGGTGCAGAAACCCAGCGCCATTTTCTCTTTTAGATCAACAAAGCCTTTCCCAGGAAGAAGCTTCTGGAGAGACTGCCAGGTCCAAGCTCTGCCTCAGGACTGCAGCCAGACTCTGGAAGCAAGTGCTGGGGGGTGAGGGTGGGGAACAAAGTACAGCGAGGGAACCCAGAGACAGAGCCCCCTGAAGTCGACGGAAGAGGCATCCAGTCACCATCTTGAAAATGGGGCAGAAAAGTGCTCCAGCTTGCTCACCACAGAGCAACAGACCCGATCTCTGTGACGGGGGATCAATGACTCAGGGGTTGATCGTGACCCCGAGGAAAGACCCTGAAAGCACACATTCCAGAGGGCCAGGACGAGTGCTGAGTCTCAGGCACCCCACCCCTGCCCTGATCCAGCCACGGGACAAAGGATGTGGCCAGAAGGAGATGAGGAAGCCCTCCAGAGAGACCAGTGGTACGTCCCGGGCTGACTCAACCCCCTGCTCCCCAGAAATCTGAACGTTAGACCCGCATGGCTGGGGCAGGACTGAGCAAGGTGAACCCAAGCAGAGCCCCAGACATCAGAAGCAAAGAAAGGATTCCATTCCAGGAAAAGCCAGACTGGGGGGCCCACTGTCGATACGGGGAGAGAGACAATCCCACGCCTCCCAACCAGAGGGGATCCCCTGTCCATACTAGAGTGGGAGGGGAGAACTGAAGCCCCCTCTCCTCCTTCCCTGGGCTGGACACTGGGGAGATTGTGGATGGGGCTGAGGCAGGAGACAACCGTGGAGCCACTGAGGGAAACAATCAACAGAACCTGTCACTAGAGGGCAGGGCTTTTTTGTGGTTGTCCACTTGTTCGTTTTTTTTATACTTTTCCTTTGGGCATGAATGTGTATGTGAGGGCTGGATCTGCATCCTCCATGTCCTTTTTTCCTTTTTTGTTTCGTGTTTTGTTTTCTGTTTATTTGTGTACATGAAGGATTGAGTGTTCGTCTTTCAGGGGTTTTTGTTTTTGTTTTGCTTTTTTTGTTTTTCTGTTTTTTAGTTCAATGTGAGTGTGAAAACATATGTGAGAACTCAATTTTAACTCCATTTTTTTTTCTTTTCTTTGTTTCCTTCTTTTTCCTCCCCTTTCATTTTGGGTTGGGTGTGTCTGTGTGTGTTTGGTTTTTGTGTTTTATGTTGTTATTTTTGTTTGTTTGTTTTGTTTTGGCTTATTGTTATTCCAGTGTGTTTGGGTGTTTCTTCTAAACTGCTGGTGGGAATGCAAGCCAGTGCAACTTCTTTGGAAAACAGTGTGATGATTTCCTTTCTTTTTTTTTTTTTTTTGGAGTTGGAGTCTCTCTCTGTCACCCGTGGTGATTTCTAAAAGAACTAAACATTGAGCTTTCATATGACCCAGCAATGCCCATACTGGGGATATACCCAGAGGAACTCAAATCATTCTACAAAAAAGATACCTACACACACCCGTTTATTGCAGCACTATTCACAATAGCAACAACAAGGAACCAACCATGCTATGAACCAACCATGCTATGCTGCCCATCAAAACTGGACTAAATAAAAAATGTGGTACATATACACAGTGGAATATTATGCAGCCAAAAAGGAGGACAAACATATGAACTTCACAGCAACTTGGTTGGATTTAGAGTCTGTCATACTCAGTGATCTATCACAGAATTAAAGAATGAGTACCACATATTCTCACTCATAAGTGAACTCTGAACATTTACCATAATACTATAAAAAAGGGATTGGCAGGAGCAGGATACTGCTGGAGTGGGGGGAGGGCACAACAATAATAAGAATACTTGATCTCAAACCAGGCAAAGTGGAAACCAAAGGGAGGCCCAAACTTGACCTATATGATGACCACTTGTATACCTAATCCTGAATTGTACCCCACATCTTTAAAATTAAAAAAGTAAATAGAAAATAAAAAATAAAAGAAGGCTGGGCTTGGTGGCTGAGCTGGTAATCCCAACACTTTGGGAGGTCGAGGTAGGTGGATTGCCTGAGCCCGCAGGTTCAAGACCAGTCCGGGCAACTTGGCGAGCCCTCGTCTCTACGATAAATTATAAAAATTAGCTGGGCATGGTAGTGCATGCCAGTAGTTCTGGCTACTTGGAAACCCGAGGTAGAAAGATCGTCAGAGCCCAGCAGGTTGACACTGGGGTGATCGTTATTGTGCCACTGCACTCCGGCCTGGATGACAGAGTGAGATTCCAACTCAAAAAAATAAATAATCAAAAATGAAACAAGACATATGAGCAGCAATAGTTACATGAAATAATGCTCAACCTCAGTAATCATCAAAGAAATACAAATTAAAACCACACTGTGATACCACGTGACTCCAATCAGGCTGGCCATCATCAATAATTCAAAAAACAACAGATGCTGGAAAGGATGTGAAGGAAAAGGGAACACTTCTGCACTGTTGATGAGAGTGTAAACTAGTACAATCTCTGTGGGAAACGGTGTGATGATTCCTAAAAGATCCAAAAATTAACCTTCCACACAACCCAGCAATTCCTCTTCTGGGTATATACGTGGAAGAGCTCAAATCACTCTATGAAAAAAATACCTGCACATGCATGTTTATTCAGCTATTATTCACAATAGCAAAAACATGGAACCAACCATGCTGTCCATCAAAACTGGACTAAATAAAAAAATATGGCACATATACATTATGGAATATTATGCAGCCATAGAGAAGGACAAAATTATGAGCAACTTGGATGAATTTAGAGTTCATAACACTCAGTGATCTATCAGAGAAACAAAACAAAGAACTGGGTACCACATGTTCTCACTCATAAGATTATTTTCTTATAGTTATTTATCCCCACTCAGTTTCCTTTTCATCTTGGTTAAGTACATCTAATCTGTTTTTTTTAATTTTTCTTTTTCATGTACTAGTACCACACTTCTTTTTTTCTTAAGCTAATCTTTGACATTTTGTTTGGTTTTGCAGAGGCTATGCTTCCCCGAATTTTATAGAAGAGATGAAGAGGTTTGCTGAACTCTTTATCTGATGCATTAGACCTAATTATTTCATAGTTAACAATCATAACTTATGTATGGAGACAACATTTTTCTTTTCCATGTTGTGCAAATACTTGTTCATCTCCCTCAAGTCAATTTTTATCTATTTGTATATTATCAATAAGAAGATATTTGTCCAGAAGCTTGCTTTTGGCTAAGACATTTTGAAGATTTCTCGTGACTCTGTTCTTATGTTAGCTGTGTAGTGGTCAAATCTTCTAAATGGTAAAGGAAGAGACTGAGATGTGAGATGGGTTCCGGGTCACCTTAGAGGGTTGGGCACCATTCCTCCTTTAAATCTGTACGACTGAATGTAGTTCTTGCTGATCGTATTCCCCTTTTTGACACATGGAAACAACTCAGGAAGTGAGAAGAAACAATCTTGAGCTGACATTCAGTCAACATACATGTCCTCTCTACTCACCAACTACACCTACATATTGTTCTTATTCAGACACTCACACCTGCCAGAAGGTATTCTGCCAGTGATGTACTTCAACCTTCAGGTGTGCTCTTTGGTTTTCTGGAAATTATTTCCTTCAAATAAAAGTCAAACAGGGCTTGGCAATTTCAGCACTATAAAACCCACAAAATACAGCATCTGTACCTGAAGAGATGTGCAGACTCTGCGACACTCATTCAGGTGCCAAGCTACATAAGAAAGGAATAGATCATTGGGGGTTGTTCGGCTCTTTGTTAAGCATATTTGCCCTATTCATGACTTTGAAATTATTTTTAAAATTTAAGTTTTTTCTCGGTGTGGTGCAAGATGATTTGATTTTAATGCATAAGCACTAGTTTTCATCTAAGATTTGTACAACCTATTTTCTCTGACAGGCCATAGCCAGCAACTCACTTCACAGCAATTTATATCATTTCTACATTAAGTTGAATTATTTGTAAATGGGCTGTATTTGCCTTAATAAAAAATATGAACAAGCAATACACTCTTTCTAATTACTTTGGAAAGCTGACACTCTCTCTCCTGCATGGAATAATACAATTTTTTAATGGTCTGAAATGCATCTTTACACACACGCGCGCACACACACACACACACTCACACACACACACACACACACACACACACACAACACACACACACACGTTATCCATCATATTCAAAGCTCATTCTGTGCTATAACTTCATTTGTCTAGCACAAAATAAAATGATCACAGAATATGCTCAGTACCAAATTTTCTGTATGGACAATCACAGATATTCTATTTCCAAGAGATTGAACTGTTTTAGAAGCTCTTTCTATGTTTCATTGGAAATGGACTAAACATTAGAAAATAGTTAGACTTTTGCTTATAATCACATTATCAACATAGTTTATTTTAAAAATAGAATATAGAAAATTATTTTTAAAAATCAAGTTTGTATGAATAATAATTGAGAACATGAAATCTGGAACCAAGTTTCTAGTTCTGCGATCTCAGGAAATATTTCTGCATGCTGTCAAGTCTATGTGCAATTTTTGGTCATTTTTTTCACTAACAGCTTGTTGCTTGCCTTTGATGTACTAGTTACTATAACAATAATTTTAGGCTCCAAGTAAATAAAAAATACATTGACTCCATCTGCAAAACACTGAAAATCTAGTTATGGACTGGAGGCATGAAAACAATACTCAAAAAATTTGTAAAGGCATTGAGTAAGAAACAGAGAATATGAAGCCTTTTAGGGAAAAGATGAAAATATTAGGAAAAGGTAGGATTACTTAATAAAGAATATTATCTGGCAGATTGGTGTCATTCACAATATAAGCAATATAAATTGTGTTTGACTCTTTCAAGGAGAAAGGGAGTTATTCTAAGGAATTACCAAAGAAGCTGGTCAATCCATTTTGAAGGCAATGCCCAAAACAATGTGACCTTCTGTGGAAAGCACTCTTGTGATGCGCCAGAAACAATGCCCAAACCATGTGACCAGTATGATGGGCTTCTCACAGCTTGTGTCTCCATAGCAGGAAACATACAAGTTCTCCTTGGCCCCCAAGGTCTCCAAGTGCTGGAAGTTTTCAGTGAATGTGGCACCAAATAACAGCCTTGAATGGAACAGTCTGGTCCTACAGAGCTACTCTCTGCTCACCGCATAAAACAGGAGAGCAAGTGCAAGAACTTTGAATTCTCCCCTGTATAAAAAATGTCTTTCTCTGTAGGATAAGACACTGGCACCAGCATCTGCTGCTGGGATCATTTTCCCAGAGTCATTTAGCTCCACTCGCTAACAACACAAACTATCTACACTCTCTTTGTGTATTTATATATGACAAACAAATATTATATATATATATATATATATATATATATATATATATATATAAATCCATTATCTCTCTATATATTTTTAAGGGCTGATCCCATAGTCACAGATAAATGTTTGACATATATTTACAACGATATTTTCTATACCCTATTTTGTTAAAAAAAAAACAACAGCTGGTTTTCCAGTATTTTTTATTAAACAGCAATGTAAAGTTTATAGTAGAAGTTTATAAAGTGGTGTGATATGTATACTCTGATGAACCAGAGAGTTCAAAGAGATATCAGGGCTACGTAAAAGTATACAAAGCCACTAGAAACATTATCAACTATTTATAGGTGTATATATGTATACACTAGAACATACATATATATGTATGCAAGTGTAAGTAAGGGTATTCCTTCTTAAAACTAGACATTCACTCAGTTCATTAAAATATTTTCTAACATTCATTACAAGAATATTGCTTAATTAGGTAACAAAAAGAGTTTTAAGATATTCATTTACATTTGGTTTTTAGGTTCAAGCTTTATTTTGTGATGTTCAGAAATTATACTCTGTAACAAGTATTTATTTATATATCTATATTTATGTCTATATTTAAAGACAGGTATGCCTCTTTTGTTAACTATTCTGTTTCAAACTTCCACATTCTGACTAGTTATTTTTCTGCTTGTCCTAGTAGTCACTGAGAGAGTTGTATTCAAATTTCCCTATAGGATTATCATTTGTATATTTCTTTTTGTAGTTTTGTCTACTTTTTCTTTATGTGATTTAAGATATTTTATTGACATATATCATACCTGCAGTAAAATACACTAATCAAATACATGCAGCTTGACTGATGAACAGAATGACAAGATCTGTTTCATATGAAATCTGGGCCAGTGTCTTAGTCCCAGACATTAAAAGACATTAAAAGACAAGCAACATTCACTTTCAATCCTTTGAGACATTATATTTGAGGTTCTGAATTGTCATATAAGACAACTGACTGGAGTCCAGCCTTCCAGTCATTCCCACATATGGATGAAACCGTATTAACTCCTCCAGAATGGCCCTTCTACCAACTGAATACTGTATAGTGACCTCAACTGATAGAATGTGGAGCAAAAGATTTGCCCAGCTGATCCCATAGCAAATTCCTGACTTACGTTACACTGAAATAAAATTTTGTTGCTTTAAAATGTTCGGTTTTATCTTAGTTACTTATGCAGTGATGGATAACCTGAATAATCAATATTTGGACTATCTCCAATTAAAGACTAACAAGTATGGTGTGTGTGTGTGTGTGTGTGTGTGTGTACATTTAGTTTGGATATAGAATGTCAAATATTTTCCCCAAGTAGTTTTGACCATTTTTTCCTTCTACCAGCAATGTATGCAAGATCAGGTTGATATACATTGTTTATTAATATCACTTTTTTCATATGAGCCATTGTATAATAGATGAGTAGCAATATTTCATGGTGGTTTTAATTTTCATTTTCCTTACTTCTAAGAAGGTTGAACATTTTCCATCAGGGATTTGTATGTTTTTCATAAAGTGAATGTAAACTCTTTTATTAAAAAAATAGGTGAAGTGTTTTGCTTGAAATGGCATACTATAAACAATTCTGAAAGATTGTCTTGTTTAGAAAAAATTAAAATATGAATATCTTTAAATGTATGTTTAAAATCTTCAGAATGTTAACATAGCAGAGAAGAAATATATATCCCAGATCAGAAGAAAAAGAATCCCAGAGAGGAGAGATCAGAATTGAAGACAAAATGCTCCCCAGAATCATGGTCACACGTTTAGTCTGCAGTGGCAAAAACCCCAAGAAGAGCTTTAAACCAAATTATAAATAAGAAAAGGGAAGGGCAAGGAAAGAATGGATTTAAAGGTTTACAAAGAAGAAGAGCACTAATCATTGCTTTAAGCTTTCCACTGCACCAAATTAGCTGATCTGTAAGAAAGGGCAAACAGTACATAAGCCATCTGTTGCATGGCTAAAAAATTGGGTTTTCAATGTCTATATCTTTGTTCAGTTAGAGAGGAACAATAATTGCTGACCTTTGACACCGGTAGAAAGAAAATATTGATCCAATCAGGAGGAATATCCTGTCAACCTAAGCCTTAAATTATATCTGAAATTATTCACAATAAATATCTGGCATGCCATTGGAAAGTATCCAGGTAAAAGAGAAAATAGCATAATTAGAAATAGATAAAGGAAATAGACACTAGTAGTAAATACATTAGAGAATCTAAATAGCAAATTTGTCAAAACTAACTTTTTAGATAATTGTTGTATTATAGTCAAGAAATAAAAGGTAAGATTGAGAATTCCAACAAATAGTTTCCTTTAATATTACATAATAAAAATAAAAGGCATTAAATATCTAGATCTGAAAAACACAACAATGAAACTTTAGGCAACAGTTGACGTATTTTGAGACCATGCTAGAAAACGAAGTAAAATGTAACACGTAAGAATAAAGCGTCCAGTTTAATGCAACAAAGAGTGAAAGAGAAGTCTGAGAAAATATTACAATAGAAAGATAAAAGGTAGAGATAGAAAAATACCATAAAAACCTACAAAGGATAGGGTTAATAATGTAACACATTGGACTCCAAGAAGGAAAGGGAGTTGGAGTGAGCAGTGTTTTAAGCGGAAATGCTGCCTGAGAATGGTAAAGTTAACCAAGAACATCCAATCACAGGTCTAGGCTCTGCAAATTAAAAAAATAAATAAATAAACATAGAGAAACCATACCTAGAAACACCATAGCAAGATTTCTGAAAGGTAAAAGAAAAACCGGAGAAAATTCGTTGGTCAGTATAAGGGAAAAAGTGTTGGATTGGCAACAAGCTTCTCAAATGAAACAAAGTCAACAAGTGGGGTACTGATATCTTCACTCTTCTAAAATAAAATAAGTGCCAGCCTAGAGTTCTACATCTGGTGGGAATATCCATTAAAAGCAAAACAATATTTAAAAATTGTCACCAACAGACCTATAGTAAAAGAAATATTAAACATTATTCTTCAGGCAGAAGCACAATGATCCCTGATGAAAATTTGCAATTATAGGAACTTTTTAAAATAAAAGGAATAAACATGGAGAGAAATTTAATTATATATTGTTATCTCATCAAGTTTAAAATGTGTTGTATATACAACTGCAATAGCAAATAGATTGTGAGTAGGATAAATTGAGTTAAAAATATTGCCAGACATTGCATTTTTTTCCAAATAGATCAATGTACGATATTAAGCTCCAAGAGTCAAGAATGCACATTGTCATAAACAATTAAAAGATAATCAGACCATATTTTTGTAAATGGGCTCTCGTAAAGATTTTATAATTTATATTTGTATTAGATATATTTGAAAGTTAATGATGAAAAATCATGCAATGCAAACACTAACCAGAATATAATTTTATCTGTGGCAATATTTTCATTTAAAAAGTCAGACGCAGGTAAGTCTCAGTCATCCCCCACACGGTGGACAAGCTGCACAGCTACAGCGAGAGTTCTAGTATGTCATTTGTCAATAGCATAAAGGAAAATGAGGATCACAAGTGTATCAGCAGAATGGAAGAAAAAGGAATAGAGTTATAGAACATGATGCAGTAACTGGAATTGAAGTTACTCTTTTAGATTTAAAAAATAGAAACCAGACAAAATAATGAAACAGCTTTTATGAAGTACTGGACTTCAGACAGGGCAGACTTATGTTCTCTTAAAGAAGAGAAAGAGTAAAGGTGAGTCCTTCTTTCTTTCATGTTTCTATTTGTGAGCAATTCCAGAAGTGAAGTTTATGGAGAGAAATTGTAGAGAGAGGAAGGCAGTGTCACTGCATTAAGAAAACAGAGATCAAAATACACAGGTTAAACTTAAACTGAAATTTATAGTAGAAGAGAAAATTGACAGAAAAAAGGAACCAAGAGCCAGTGCAAGGCTTCTCCCACGTCTCTAAGGCAAATGTATATAGGAAGAAATTGTGAGAAACTCAGCAAAGAAGATGGTGTTGGAAGCTGAACACCATCCCGACATCATATGGCAAAGTGGAGAACCCTTGTTGAATATCTGGAATATTCAATGGAGACCATGGAGGGCTCATATCCTAGTAATAGTGCTCAGCTAACTCAATTAGAAATGGTTCTAGACTAACCTAACAAAGTTTAAAGAGAAGTTTTAAAACAATTAAAAAATTAATTAATCAATTAAATAGACCCTGATCCTCAAGTCATTGAACTGCTTGCCACAAAAGAGAAAAGTTCTGTTCAAAAATTTCCAATAAAATTCAGGTGGTCAATAACATAACAGCACAATGTCAGGTATCCAATTAAAAAAATAAATAAAACCTGACATGCCAAAAAGAAGAAAGCAACAACCAGTAAACAGAAGAAAAGTCACACATAAATTACAGAAAAGAAATAATTTGTATTTAAAGTATCAGCACTATATATAAGTATGTGTGTGATATATATGTATATATATACTCATGTAGGTTAAATTATTTAAATAAAAAGTAGACATGAAGGGAAAATAGAAGTTGTAAAATGAAGAATGTAACATGTATAGATAAATAATAAATATTTGAATAAAATTCCACTAGATGCATTACACGATAAGAAAAGATCAGAGAATTTGAAGATATTGAAATAAAAATCATACAAACAGAAAGACAATGAAGAAAATAAAATAAATAAACCAGAAATTCATTGGCCTACCAGACAATATTTAGCCGGGTAATGTGTGTAATTGGTATCCCAGAAAGGATTAGGAGGGAAAGAAAAATATAGTTGACTAATAGTAAGAATATATCAATTTTGATAAAAAAGTATAAGTACAGAGACCCAAGAAGCCTGCTATGCCCTAAGAAAAAGTCAAGAGCTAGAAGAAACCATATTTAAAACACATATTTTGCTATCAAAAATAAAGAACTTGAAATTTGACAATATCAAACAAACAGCTCAATTAAAACGTATGCAAAAGATCTCATAAGACACCTCAACAAAGAAGGTGTAAAAATAGCAGAAAAGCATATAAAAAGATACTCAACCACCTGTGTCACTGATA
This sequence comes from Carlito syrichta, assembly GCF_000164805.1. Lineage (NCBI taxonomy): Eukaryota > Metazoa > Chordata > Mammalia > Primates > Tarsiidae > Carlito > Carlito syrichta. Next base: position 102,960 of record NW_007255840.1, on the reverse strand, counting down.
AACTGTAAATTAAGAACAACAACAGTATACTACTACACACCTACTAAAATGACGAATAAAACTGACACCACCAAATACTGGCCGGGATGCAGTGCAACAGGAATGCTCATTTGTTTCCTGTTTGATGGTAAAATGCACAGCCACTTTGGAAGACAGTCTGGCAGTTAAAAATAATTAAAAAATAATAAGCATAGTCTTAACAGACAATTGATCAATCATAACTGTAGGTGTTTACCTAAATGAGTTGAAAACTTATGTGAAAACTTGAACACAAATGTTATACCAGCTTAATAACTAATTTCCAAACTTGGAATCAACCAAGATATTCTTCAAAATGTGAATAAATAAACATGCTGCATTATACTTATACAACAAACTATTATTCAACAGTTTTCAAAACTGAGCTAGCAAACCATACACAAAGGCATGGAGGCATCTTAAATGCATACAGCTAAGTGAAACAAGCCACTGTAAAAAGACTGCACACTTTCTAATTCCAGCTATATGACATTTTGGAAAAGACAAAACTATGGAGACAGTAAAAAGACCAATGGTTGCCAGGAATGTGGTGGGAAAGTGAGGGAGGACATTTTTAGGCAGAGAAAATATTTTGTATTTCTGTATAGGGATACAGAATGTGATACATTTGTCAAAACCCATAGAACCTGTAACACAAAGTGGTCCCTAAGGTAAATTATAATATTTAGTTAATAATCATGTATCAATCAATATTTATTTATCAGTAACGGTAGTAACAAAGGTATCACACTATTGCAACATGTCAGCAATTGGAGGAAGCAGAAGTGTGTGGGGAACTCCATGTACTTTCTTCCCAATTTTTCAGCAAACCTAAAACTTCTAAAAAAATAATAATAACGTATATGGATTGAAATACATAAAGGAAATATAAAATTTCCTTTTAAACAACCAAGAGCTGTGAGAATTTGAAACCCTTAAACGTGTACTGGAGAAATGTTAAAGGAAAAAGTTTTTCAGTTAGAATGAAAATTATACTATATGAAAATATGTATCACTCCACCCCCCAAAAACCTAATAAATGATAAAAAACATAAAATATTTTAATTATTTTCTAATTTTAAGATAATTGATAGTTTAAGTAAAATAATATCTTGAGCAATTTATATTTAGAAGAAAAATTTGACAATAACACAAAGATTAAGAGTAATTGAAGTATACTTTTTCCAATTTTATATTATCTATAATGGAATAAAATATCTGAAGGTAGACTGAGAAATTTAACATGAATATTATAAACCTTAGAACTGACTAAAAGATAAAGCAAAGATAAATAACTAAAGGTCAAAAGTGACACTAAAGAGAACACTAAAATTTATTTAAACTGATCCAAAAAAATCTGAAGGTTGGAGAAAAAAACTGAAAAAATATAAAGATAGTAGGCAGAAATGTGATCTCATCAATAATTAAAATAATTATAAATTGTTCAGACACTCAAAAGTCAGATTGTCAAAACTGATTGAGCAGAATGTATTAAATGGTGTATATCAGCAACCCACTTAAACATGAGGATAAATAGGTTAAACATACCAGGGTGGGAAAAGATGAATGCAATTTTCACACACACCCAAGGCTTGACAAGGTATGTAGATACCAAAACGTATACTTCAGCAAGAAAAGTACACGGAGAAAATAAAATCAAGTACCAATAGCACCAAGGAAGAGGTAGGTCCTGCTATCTTAGTAGAAGGGCACATTTCCATAAAGACCTAACAATCCTAAATTTGCCAGTAGTGCATAAATCGGATGACCTCTAAGGCAAAAACAGACAAATTAACAATCATAGTTGGAGATATCAACATTCCTCTGTGCTACCAGTAAAAATAATTCCCAATATCTTTCAAAGTTTAAATAATTTATTTTAAGTTCTAGAGGAAAATATAAATGTGACATTGTACCCAAGATGATTAAAACATAATTATACAGAACTAACCAATATAAAAAATACTAGAAAAAATACTAGGGCAGAGATAATTTTGTTCACTAATATTATTGGTGGTATGATTCATTCATTTCATTCATTTTCTGCATTTCATGTCTAACCTTAAAAGAGTCTATTGGGCAACATTCTACTTAGTTGAGATCTGTATGGAAAATTATATGAAAAGTGGAAAGAATATATATATACAAGGGATGTCAAAAACTTTTAAGTATGATATTCACTCAAAAGATGGAGTTAATCAAATGAATGTTAGCACAACCATGCGGCCATTGTTCAACATGTTGCTCCTGTAATTTAATTCAAATTTGAAAATAATACATAATAAAAACTCTTAAAATGTGTATACATGATTTTTCACTCCAACACACATGTGTGTACTTTATTTATATATATAATAAATAACACATTCTAAAACCAGTGATTTTTTAAAAATTTCAATGGACTGAGGCACTTTTTCTACAAATTTATTTAAAAATAAATTCTGAATTTTTTTAATAACATTATCCACATTTTGCCTTCCACATTACACAAAACTGTTGAAAGTTTCTTATACCAGTGAAAGAATGATCTACTTTTAAAATGTACTCTTTTTCACCAGTCTAGTTTCTATATAAGTTTGTCACTGACTGTAATTTGATGAACTACTCACTCTCATAGATTGTAGAATATAGTGGGGGGAAAAAGACAAACAAGTTAGCAAACAAATGATATGTATTTTTTTTGAATATACATATTTACATATTACACATATATATTTAGAAAAAAATGAAATACAATGAGGAGAACCAAAGAAAAATATTACAGAGAATAACACGTGGTTATCAAATTTGAAAGTATATTGAGAATTATAAAGAGTTTATCCCACTGAAAGGAAGTTGGACTGGTACTTAATGTATGTGGAAATTTGTTTTTATTGAGCATCTAATGTTTCAATAACCAACTTCTTATTGTGTACTATGTATCATTTCTGCTCTAGGTGTTGGAAATATAGAGTTAAGGAAAATTCAAAATAACTGATCTCAAACAATTTACATGTTAGTAAGGAGACAAAAAATGGTCAAAAAAAATCAATGAAAAAATATAAATTTCAGAAACAATGAAGTCGATTTTTTAAAGTAATAGAATGTCTCAAAATCCCATGTGTTTTACTATTGAAAACTGACCCTTAGCTTTACCCATTTTGGGGTGATGGATGGCATGACTTCCTAATAAACGATCTCTGATGACATCAAGAGTAGTAGTTGTCTTATTCGGTTTTATGTCGCTATAGTGGAATACTTGAAGCTGGGCAACTTATAAAGAAAAGACGTTCATTTGGCTCATGGTTGTGTAGGCGCCACAAGAAGAGTAATTTTTTGCTCGGCTTCTGGAGAGAGCTTCAGGCTACTTCCACTCATGGTAGACGGTGAGGGAGACTCCGGGTGTGCAGAGATCAGGTGGTGAGAAAGCAAGCAAGAGAGAGAGGCGGGGGAGGCGCCAGGCTCATTTTAACCGCCACCTCTTGCAGAAACAATGGGGTAAAAACTCGCTTCTTCCCTAGAGAGGGGGTCTTAATCTATTCATGAGGAATCCACTCCGGTGACCCAGACACCTCCCATGAGCGCCCACTTCCTTGGGAATCAAATATTAAGGTGAAGTCTGGAGGGGACAGACATTCAAAACACAATAGCTAGATTTTCATTTTTAAAAAGGACTGAATTGGAAGTAGTGAAAACTGTCAGGGGGTGGGACTGGCAGTTGAGGGAAACTGCTAGGGGAGGGAGGGGCATACATCATCAACAAGGGTACCTGCATGATCTGTGTTTATATATCTAACCCTGAATTGTACCCCACATCTTTATAATAAATAAGTAAATAAATTATTTTAAAAAACACTGAAGCCAGGCTCGGTGGCTCAGCTTGTAGTCCCGTGCCTTGGGAGGCTGAGGTGAGTGGATTGCCTGAGCCCGCGGGTTCGAGACCCGCCTGGGCAACTTGGCGAGACCTCATCTCTACAATAAATCAAAACCTAAAAACCTAGCCAGGCGTGGTAGCACGTGCCTGTAGTTCCAGCTACTGGAAGGCTGAGGCAGAAGGATCGCGGGAGCCCAGCAGGTGGAGGCTGGGATGGCCGGGAGCGGCCACTGCACTCTAGTCTGGGCGACAGAGTGAGACTCCAACTCAAAAACAAACAAAAAAATACACTGAAATGGTTCTGTGTTGTGCTCATACTCGTAACTAAGCCAGAGGATACTTTTTCTCTGAAATACAGATTTCTGTTGGGGTATATGCTGTTTGTCAAAACAAAGAGGAATGAGGCATGTAAAGATGCCTGATGGCTGAGGAAAACTACCTCATCAACAAGGATACCTGCATAATGAACATTTCTATACCTAACCCTGAATTGTACTCCACATCTCTAAAATTAAAAAAAAAAAATCTGAAAAAAGATGACTCGTGGAGACACCACCCTCTGCAACTTAGAGCAAACACTATAGGAACATTATGGACTGTTTCAATATCTCACAACGTTTTACGCTCTTCCCAGGTGGGAACCTTGTTGAGTTACTTCATAAAACAGAAAAATGACCCAGATTATCTGAGATCTCCACACATAGTATGAGAGACTCAGCAGAAGCTAGTCTAGACAGTCATTCGATCCCTTCAACTGTGTGCGCCCCATAGAAACAACTGTCTACCACAGGAGTCATATGAGGTATGGACGATAGCCAAATTCCTAATTCTCTCATTTGTGATTTCAGTAAAAGAACCAGTCAACTGATTAACTGAGTACATCAAACATTTGGCACTGTGGACTAGACAGATAATTGCTTGTATCACCATAACCGTGAAGCTAGAATTTTTTCCACTACTGATATCACTGATATCACATCTGAGTAGAAGAACTTCAAAGATTTCTCATCAAAGAAGAGACATTTCCTTAGAAATGAAATTGCAAGCACACATGCAAGGTGTATGAAAAATATAAAAGAATAATCATTGAGTTATTCCTCTTGACAATTCACTAAAGGAATACAGAGAAAAATACAAGTTTAAAATAATTAACCAGAAGGAAATAATTCTAGATTTTTTTAGATGCTGATATGATTTTAATTTTCTCCAAGTAGAAGATAACTGTATTGCTGATGTTTTAACGCATGTAATAAGCAATTATATCACACATGATAGATTCTGCAGTAAAATATTATCTGTAAACAGCTGGAACTCATAAAAGCATTGCACTTTGTGAACATAGAATTTGCTCTGACAAACCATCTGCTGAAAAATACTACTCTACAAATTTAAAAATTAAGCTAAAATGTTATTTGCTTTATTTAATGAATCTGTGAAAAATGATTTAATAAGAAAGTGTTGTCTTAATTCTCTATATTAGACTGTTGGGTATAGTAATGTACAATAAGGAATAAAAATTGCTAAATTTTCTATAAATGGTGTGTATTTAGCTTAAATTATTTGAAATTTCATAGTGAAATTAGTAAATATATGTTTAATTTTTTAATACGAATTGCAAGTATACCTCTATAAAGCTCTCAGCAATGTATATTCTAAACATCATTTGTCATACATATCTTTGTCTTTCTTGTTTGGGAAATTTAAATCTTTTTCCTGAGGTTTCAATAATTTGAGTCTATAAAACAAACTGAAAATGCACAGAATAACATGGGGAAAAAAGGCTTACACATTTTATTAAGTGCACACCTGTTCATGACAGTAATAATATATATATGCGTGTATATATCTATATAATGTGTGTCTATATCTATTATATATTATAATTTATAATATATATAATTCATATATTATATGTATCATTTTATTGTTTAATTTATAATATATATTATTTATATATATTCATATATTTCTATGGGGGAATCCAAAAAACTGGAATTTATTTATTTAAAAAATGGGTATTTATTCTTACATGTTTAAACCTCAGTCAGCTTCAAAGTACTCTTGGTTTGATGCATACATCTGTCTAGATATTTTTTCCACTGCTCAATACAATTTTTGAAGTTATCAATTTTGATGTCTTTTGGTGTTTCTGCCATTTTTTGTTTCACTTCTTTCACATGGGGAAAACATTTCCCTTTGAGGAGTTTTTTCAACCGGGGAAGACAAAAAAAAAAAACACTTGAGGAGAGATTGGATGAATAGCAAGGGTAGGCATGGTTGTTATGCTGTTTTTGGAAAAAACCGCCAAACACTCAGTGCAGTGAGGGCAGGTGCACTTGGAAATCACTCATCATGAAATAGGCAAATGGGCTGAAAAAAATCTCTAAAAAGAATAATATTCGCTGAAGCCAACAGAGCCCCTCACATCAACGCTAGCTGGCACACTAATACAGATGTGTTCCTAGAACACTTGCCTAGCAGGGGAAGCCTGTGCCATAAGGGACCCACCCTCCAAAAAAAAATGTCATATATGGGGAGGTCTCCATTCGTATGTATACAGTAATACTACTTATATGAACTCCAACAGAAGCAAAATTGCTTACACTTTTACACCATCTTGAGATTATAAAAAGAAGAGGGACTGGGACATAGAAAGACAGGTTCTGGTAGTAAGTCAGGTTATTGTGGCAACACAGTTTATGGGAGGAAAAGGAGGAGGCTGGCTAACAAAGGGGGTTTGTTATGTGGACAGAAACTCTACTTGCAGCCCATAGGAGAAATAATGGGAAAAAAGCTGTCAGATTCTCAATTAGTTAATCTTTCCTATTTCAGATAAAGGGAGTGAGTACTTCTGAGAAGGCCTGACTATATAGCGCATTTTCTCTACAGATACAAATCTTCCCCAAAAAAGTCAGCTTTTCAGCTGTTCTTGTATTTCTAGTCCTCTGAACAGCCATTCTGAAATATGTCAAAGAAGTATATTCGGGGGTAAAATATTTTGGGTATCTTCATCTCCTTACCTACAATAACTGATACTGAGAATTTTAGTTTTTATTATGGGAAAAAGCATTGTTGTGACTTCTGACGTAGTTGAGCATCTTCACATGTTTATTTGACCATACTGTACTTTCCATGTAGTGTGTAATCTTGCTGTAGCTACTCTTTACCTACTTAAGACCTGAAGTTCTCATACACTTATTACTAAAATAGACTTATTAATTATTAATATTGTAAAATTTGTTTTCAATATTTCTCAATGTTATTGTATTTTAATTAGTTCAGTTATGTCACTATGATGCATACCTTTTCAACTTCAATTTTATCTCTCAAATTATTTTGGTTTCAGTATTGAATTTATACTGATAAAGTCCTATAGCTACAAAAGATTTTATCATCTGTTATGCATATTTTAAATATTTTTCTGATTTTATTTTTAATTATGCAATTAAATCTGATTTTATTTTATTTTATTTTATTATTTTTTATTTTTTTGAGTTGGAGTCTCACTCTGTCGCCCAGACTGGAGTGCAGTGGCCGCTCCCGGCCCCAGCAGCCTCGCCTGCTGGGATCCAGTGATCCTTCCGCCTCAGCCTTCCAAGTAGCCAGAATTACAGGCATGCGCTACCACACCTGGCTGATTTTTTGATTTATTGTAGAGATGACGTCTCATTGCCCAGGCGGGTCTCGAACCCATGGGCTCAGGCAATCCACTCACCTCAGCCTCCCAAAGGTGCGGGATTACAGGCTGAGCCACCGAGCCTGGTTTAAATCTGATTTTAATTTGGATTATTATAATTATATGAGCTAAGAATCTAAATTTTATTTTTACAAATTATCATATTATTATCCTTGCACCATATATTGACTAATATGCCTTTTATATGATGTGTATTATAAGAATTTGGGATTGATTCATTTGTAAAAATGAACATATAAAAAGTGGATATTTAATTTTAACATTTAATACCCTATTTAATAACCTAGAATTGAAAAAAGTATAAAAATATAAAAACAATAATTAATAGATAGTGGCAATATAACTATTATAAACATTTATTTTATCATTGTTCTGAAGTTTCAGAATACACAGGTTTAAGCACATGTACTATCTGTACACTATTCATACATTAGGTCCTAAGGAATGATCAATATATTCTTGAAAAATCCAGCATAACAGAAAATGTACTCTGTCTTTGATGTAGTATGCTTACAAATGGAGGTAGAAAATAAGTAGATAAGTAGATAGAAGTAGAACTGTGGCCTTGACCTGGTACAGATTTCACCCCGAGGATACATTTGGCAGTTACTAAAGGTATTTTAGTGTTGTCAAGATAGGTAGGGCAACTGAAATCTAGAGGATAGAGGTCAAACTATTCATTCAACATTGCACAAGGCTGCCTACCATCAAAGAACCATCTTGTCCTAAATGTAAATAAGGTCAAGTTTGAGAAACACTAATCTAGAAAATAAAATCCTTCTAGTTGTTTTAAATGCTCAGGAAAACACAATGCTCATGTTGGGGGAAGGGCAGAATGGGAGGAGGAGAGAGTTGTAAACATTTTAATTGCTATATATATGGTTAGACAAATTCATGTTTTTGACCTAACGGGAAGAAGCTGAGGCACAAACTATGATTGGCTCTGAATTCTCAGATCTGAACCTCCACGGATATGGACTCAATTTGGAGCTTTGCTACAAGCAGGTTTTAAAAGCAACAAAGAGGACACAGAGTGGGCTGATACAAAGTGATTTGTCAGAAATTCTCACCAGTTTATAGAAATACCATTAACTAGTGTAAAAAACAAAATGGTGATTCATTTTCAAAATGGCAACTTGTTATTTCACTTTCTGATTCTTCCTACTTTCTTGGTTGGCTTTCTCTTTTGGCAGGCCTCTATTGGTGGGCATTGAGACTCAATCATAATCCAGAAACATTTATTTTACTTTATTTGTGTAGAAACTATTTGTGTTTTACCTTATTTGTACAAAACTATTGGGAAAAGTGATGTAACCTCTGAAGTACACAGCCAATGGGGAACCAGGGGAGGAACTTACAATTTAAGGTATAAATCACCTCAGAGTGCCTGCTCACTCAAGAGGCACCCATTCTTGCAAGAACAAGATTAAAAGAGCTGCTTCACTCCCCCGATCTTTAAGTCTCCCTGTCGAGTCTTGATGATGAAACTGAGGAGTTATGATTCCATCTCCCACAATTTGTGATTGCCTGTACATTGTTAAGTTACATAGTGTGGGCTATAGTGTCTGCTGTGGCATTATTAGGTTACTATATAGCTATTTGTCCAAGCTACCAGAAGTCATAGATGGGAAAAATATACATTTATAAAAATATGCATTTTAAAAATGATTTTAAACTATCAAGAATCAGCTAAATTTGGGGGGAAGGTGTATACGTATTGTCCAAGGGAAAATTTATCTTTGTCCTCTGAAATTTCACTGAAAATCATTGACATAAAGCAGATTAATAGTGAAAAGGTATAAAAATTTATATAATGTATATATAGAGAGCCATCAGAATGAAGACCCAACCACCCAATGTAGTTCAGATTATACACTATCTTGAACTACAAAAAGAATGGCAGCTCAGCACATGGCCATAAACAAATTATGATGGCAAAATGGATTATTGGTAGGGAGAGAAGAGAAGGACTGGCTATCAAAACTAGCCTTGTCAAGTAGATAAAACCTCACGGGTAACAACACTCAGAGATAATTGATGATAAATGTTTCTTTCAGACCTTTAAAGGCCTCTCTGACTCTCCGTTAATCTTTCCTACATCTGTACAAGAGAGGTTCTCAGAGAAAGCCTGACTGCATCAATGTAAAATCCCTATGGAGGCAAATATCCCCCACAAAAGATAGTCTTTCAATTATTTTTGCATTTCCAGTTATTCCGAATAGCCATTTTGAAATATGTCAAGGAAATATATTTGGGAGTAAAATTTATTGGCTTTCTTCATATGATTACAAAACATAGATAAATAATTTTTTGTCAATTTCTTCTACAAATCCAACATACCAATAATTATAGAATCCAACAGATGTTGCAGGAAAAAAAATGTACAGTACAATGTCACTTATAAATATTGATAGTAAAATGCCAAATAAAATAATCTTCAACAACATTTGCAACATTACTTCATGAAGTTAGCAAGTTTAAACAAATTTTCATCTTAGGTATGAAAGAGGGATTCCAAATCAGGGAAACCAATAACATAATTAATTGTATTAATTAGATCAAATCAAAATAAGTATGAGATTCTTAATATAAGCATTTATTTGTTAAAAGGTTTATTCATGTCTTTGAAAGTTCTAAGTTATAGAGTCTCATATTCTCTACACACATGTGCATATTTATGAGATGGAGAAAGAAGTCCTATTTTCATATTTTACTACCTAGAGATAGAGAAGTGGATATATTAATTTGTATATACATAGAGAAAACATCAAAGAAAATTTTAATATACTTAAAAATTAAATTTAATAATAAAAAGACAATGATAAGAAAGGGTAAAATTGTAAATATTTTGTAATAGTTACATTATTAACAATGTATTATAACATTTATCATAATTGTGAAAACACTCAATGCTAGAGTAAAATAGAAGGTATAAAGATTAAAAGTATTAAAATTTGCATTAGAGGAAAATTCAAGCTTAACTAAAAATGTATGGAAAACAAAAAGAAATAAAGGAACTACTTAATAACATATATGCACATATATGTTATTTGAGATAGACTGATATAGCTTTAATATGCAATATCTATCTTTGTATCTATCTATATCTTTGTATCAATATCTATCTATATATATATATACTCAGTTATATATATGCATATCTAAATATAAAGGCACACATGAACCTAGATAAAAATAATATTATACCATAAAGATAAATTTCAAATTCAATTATCAATTTACTACAAAGTCAGACTTACTTTTATCAATATAATTAGCAAATTTTAAATAACTGTAGACTAATGTAAAGAATACACATGTAGCCGGGCTTTGTGGCTCAGCCTGTAATCCCGCACCTTTGGGAGGCTGAGGTGAGTGGATTGCCTGAGCCCGTGGGTTCGAGACCCACCTGGGCAGCGAGACCTCATCTCTACAATAAATCAAAAAATCAGCCATGAGTGGTAGCGCATGCCTGTAATTCCAGCTACTTGGAAGGCTGAGGCGGAAGGATTGCCGGAGCCCAGTAGGTCGAGGCTGCGGTGGCCGGGAGCGGCCACTGCACTCCAGTCTGGACGACAGAGTGAGACTCCAATTCAAAAAAAAAAAAAAAAGAATACACATGTAATTGCAGTAAAGAAATTAACAAAAAAATACAGTAAATGAAATAGCTGTTAAAATAAATTATTAAACTTTACTAAATAAAACTATGTAGTGATATTGGAATTTAGGTATATAGGAACTCACAACATAATAAGAACTAAAAGTAGACCTATGTATAAACAAGAGCTTGTAATATGCTTTAAGTATCATAACCAAAGCATGGGCAAAATTTAGATTATTTTCTTAGTTGTGCTGGGTTTGAACAGCCAGCAAAAACCTCCAGGCCACCATATGACAGGAAAAGAATAAAAGAACAGAGAGAATATGTAATGAGACATATATTTTACATAAAGTTGTATAAAACTCACTCTAAAATAATTGAAAATTTAAGGATATATATTGTAATCAGTAGAGCAAACACAAAATAAATAAATATTCTAATTGACAACAGAAAACTTAAATGAAGTTCTAAAAATATAGATACCTATGATTTCTTAAATATATTTGGAAACAAAGTGTCCTCTCATTTTAAATTCAGTTGTGTTTATATGGTTAAGAAATGTCTTCTTGTCTCTTTTCTTAGTGACCAAAAACTTTTATAAGCGTATTTTAAATGAATGATGAATTAAGATATATAACACACTGCTATTGTTAAAATGTGTGAATGAATATGCATCGAATCTTCTCACTGTTTATATAAATTCTAGATTTCGCATATGTACCAAGGGGTTGTATGTAGTTAATTCTTACAATTGTAATATTGCTGTGGGATTCATGTTGAGTATAAGTTGAACTTTCTCATAAGGTTGCCAGACTCGGTCCTCCTTAACACAATTTCTATTTCTCTCTCTCTCTTTCAGTTGCTCAACGCCTTTGGTCTCGATGTCTATCTTAGACAGTTGCCTACCTCCTGGTGACTGCCTTTCTTTTAGATAGCTAGATACAACCTACTTGACTTCTCCCCGACCCCCACACCCCACATGGCAGATATGTCACAGTGACAAACCCTCAGTCACAGTGTAACCCCATAGAGCTCATGCCTGCCTGTGCTTAACCCACCAATCACAACTCCAACTGGGTAACGGTCTGGACCCCAATAAAAAGTGTAATCCCATAGATCCCCCCATCTCTCTTGCTTCTAGCTCTTATCTCATTTCCAGTTGGGCATGGGAGGCATGCCGCCCTCTTTTCTCTGGGATCTGCATGTAATACAAACTATTCCTGTTGTTTCAAGTGCTACCTCCTCTGTGTCTCGCCTGACCAACATCATTGAACCTAGTTCTCCTCTTGGTCAGGGTCTTCTAGAGTGACTCTCTTGACAGGAATACACTGGACACAAGTCAGATAAAAGCTACATCTTTTCTGTGAGTATTAAAAACTTTTCTGTGAGAGGGACACATGGTCAAAGTTTGGACACTAAGCCATTAGCCAAGATGAAGACTTTTGTGAAAGACACATTGTAAGCATCCACAATCACCTCCCCCAGAGCCATCTGGGGCTAGAATTTCTAGCCAATCTCCAGAGAGACACTTCAAGAACTAATTAGAAAATGATGACACAACAAAATAATTTGCATTTATCATAGCATTTCACGGACTCAGTAGTGGTATTCTATTTATCTACACTACATATTTTATCCAATTATTAATATAGTTTAGATAAAATTCCATGTCTGGTTTTCTCTTTTGCTTGGTGTCTATCTCAAATATACAGTATAGCCTTCTGTTTGTCCTTTCTGGTGTTACTGCCTGACAGTTGTGGTTGTGTCCTGATACATGTTTAGGGAATATGCCTGATGGAAAGCATTATTCATTCTGGGCAGAGTGAGAATGCCAAGTCTTGATTTTCAGGGCAAACTCACTGTGTAACTGTTTTAATATAATTTTTAAATATGTCCCATATCAGATAGTACTTCATTTGGTTATCTGAGTAAAATATATGATCAAGAGGACCACACATTTTCCATTTGACGAACTCACATATGTTCTCACCTACTATCACCTCTAAATCCCATTGTTCCAAGACAACAAATAGTAGTATGAGTTTTTGTGTTTCATCACTAGATTTGTCTTTGCTCCATTACGTTCAATGCTTAAAGGAGGGGTTTCGGCTAGCATTTTCTCTGTTTAATTTTCCATAAAATATCACAGATTTTGGTAACATGGGATCACAGGTGATTTTCTTTAATCTATGCCACATCGAGTTGAGATTGCATTCTTACGGAATATAAAACATAAAATATAAAATATCAGTAATGATGCATTTCCCCTTATTTTTAGCATGCACGTTTGTGAAAGTTGTTTATATTTAGTCAATGAGAGAAAGAGATAATGAAATTTTAAACTTGTGCTTTGATTGTCCACAAGATGAAAAGAATATTTTTTGTTAAAATATCTGAACTTAATCAAGCCTTTATGATATGATGGGATGGAGTACGGCAAGACCAATTTCCACACAATTCTATTTTTCCATTTTGACTACTACCAGAGAAATTTTTCACAATGGAAATCTTGCCATTCTTCTTGTTGTTATCAGTAAAATGAAAGGCTAGATTATATATTTTCACTAGGACAAAGTAATAGAATTGAACTTATATTAATTTAATTAATAAAACTAATCAGTCAATTACCCAGATAGGCATTGTACATTTTGAAGTTAACATGGACCCACTGTCAGAAAAAAATGTTATTTCTATCCATGTGGACCTCAACTGTGCATATTCATGTAGAAATCAATAGTGGATGGTTTTAAACATGCGGAATCAAATAAATGACAGTTCAGAAGAATAAAAAGGCACCAAACTTTATGTTTAAAAATAAGGGCATAAAAAGAGCCCGCGGGTTCGAGACCCGCCTGGGCAGCAAGACCTCATCTCTACAGTAAATCAAAAAATCAGCCAGGTGTGGTAGCGCGCGCCTGTAATTCCAGCTACTCAGAAGGTTGAGGCGGAAGGATCGCCGGAGCCCAGCAGGTCGAGGCTGCGGTGGCCAGGAGCGGCCACTGCACTCCAGTCTGGGTGACAAAGTGAGACTCCAACTCAAAAAATAATAATAATAATAATAATGTATGCCTGTTAGAGGGGAGAGAAAATGTAGACAACAAGTAAGTTAAAGTTCTTGATTCAAACGTCTTGGTAGTCTAATGCAAACTGCATTTCATTAATGTTCTCTGAGGTGAAGTATATATGTATTCATGTTATTCCTATTCACAGATGCACTAGAGAAAAATACTTCTCAGTGACAACTACTCTAAGATTGAAATTAAACCATATTTAGTTTAAAAGGAGAAAGTCGAGGAATTACAAAATGTTTTAGATTTTAGATACAAGAGAATGCCGAGTATGGGATGATAATCAGCAACGGTTGTTAACACAGTATATCAAACCAGTATATTGAATGAGCTTTTGAATTATGAGGACAAATGGATCAAGTCTTGATTCTTTAGTAGATTAATCTTCTTATTTTGCTGAGATTTCTTTTCCCTTGTTTTCCACATGGATCTTACAAATTTGCAAACCTCAGCTGCTTTCATTTCATGTTCTTGCTAAGCCAGAAGGTAGGCAGTTCATCAATCAATGTCACTAAATGTTCACTAGTCATATACAGTTTTGTAGTTTAAGCTGTCTTTCTAACTTCCTAAACTATCACCTTCATTTGTCCTTGTTCTTTTTCACTATCACTTCCTTTTTTGATCATGTACTGAAAATAAAAAGGTAAGTTCTTATCCTGTTGTTCATTTTAGTGTAATTTCAAAAATGTTAGACAATCTTTGTATTTTATTTAAATTTCAAAGATTAAATGAAATCTGATTAAAAATAAGTGACACTTAAGTTTGTATTATTATTATGTATGTTTATGTATTCTTGACAAGTCACGTTTATTATATAATATCTCTCACTCCAGATAATATGCTTCATTCTAAATTCTATTATGTTTAATGATAATATATAGCCCTTCCCTAACTTTATTTTAGTTAGCGTTTGTATATTTGTTTTTCTCAAAGTCTTGATTTAAACCTATTTGTAGCTTTTTATCCTGGGATTAAGATACAAAGTATAACAATGATTTTTTTTTTTTAATTTCAAAATTCTTGTTTATTTTTGTCTTACTGAATATTTAACGGCTTCTGTATTTCTTGTGTCTGGAGTTTCATGACTGTCTATTTGAGAGAATTCTTGGCAGTGGTTTTGTTTTTAACATTTCTTCTGTCCCATTTTTTTTTTCCTTTTCTTTTGGGATTTCAATTACAACTATGTTAGATCATTACAATTCAGTGTATTCAGTTACTTTATACCTGGGTCTCAAGATTTGGCCTTCTCAGCGGTTCTGACCCTTTCATGGGGGTATTAGTAGGCACTGATATTCCTACTACAACCTCAAGAGTAGTCTTATTTTCCTTTTTCTTGTTTCCACATCCCCAGTGTCAGGAGTTTCTAAGTGTCGCAGTGTTTGTTGCCTTCCCCACAAATTAAGTCTTAGTTTCATAATGGGGTACCCTAGAGTGTTTGGACTATTATAACAAAATACCATAAACTGGGTGGCTTATAAAACAGACATTTATTTTTTACACTTCTGGAGCCTAGAAATTCCAAGATCAAGTATCAAACAGATTCAGTGTTTGGTGAGAACTTACTTTCTGGTTCATAATTGATGGCTTTTCACTTGGTCCTCACATAGTGGAAGAGACAAAAGAACTGTCTTGGGCCTCTTTTATAAGGGCACTAATTCTATTCATGAGGGTTCTGTCCCTCTGACCTAATTGAAATCCCCATGTCTTAATACTATCATCTTGGGTGTAAGAGTTTTAACATGAATTTTTGGAAAACACAAACATTCAGACTCTAGCATGGAGACTAATAGAATGGTCTAAGAGTAGTTTCTTATACCTTTTACATATTTTCTGTTCTACTTTCCCAAATCTGTATCACATGTATACTTTCTTAAAGTCTAAAAATCATTTATTGGTAGGGCTCAGTGGCTTAGCCTATAATCCCAGCACTTTGGGAGGCCAAGACAAGTGAATTACCTGAGCCCACGGGTTCAAAACCAGTCCAGGCAACTTGGTGAAACCTCTCTCTACAAGAAAGAATAAAATAAAAATAAATAAAAATCATTTATGAATACTCAGTGGGATTTGTGGAAAAAAAATTTTCAAGATGGGTGATCTTTCTTAATTTCACAATTTAGGCAGCCACATTTGGCCTTTGAAGATTGATTTGTTATTCCAGGTGTACTTGTCATGGTAATGTCCATTTGCATCTGTCCTGTGTAAGCATAGTTATTTCTATTTCTCCCTGTAGGTTCTTTACTCACCTTATATTTTGACTTAATTCTCAGCAGCCTGGATGGTATGAAAATAGAGTTATGGCTTTGATGTTATTCTAATTATTGTTTATTATAGATTAGGAGCAATATTCTTTCCCAGCTCTCTACCACCCAGAAAAATTTTTTCAAATGTAATTTCTTTTCTGTTTGAATTGTAATTTTTCCTCTTTTTGTTACAATTTGCATTTTCATAATGATATTGAGACTGAGTCTACTTCATGTGTCACTTACACGTTTGGATTTCCTCTATCCCAAGTCTCTGTTCATTTCGTATTTTTTCTTAACTCTATAAAATGTGCTTTATATGTCACAGTTTGTTTCACACTTGTTTAGTGGTGTACTTTCTAGAAAGAAAAATAAATTATGCTTTTTAAATTAAATGTTTTTTCTCCTTTTAAAGGAGAAATTATTCTAAATTATTTTTTCATGTTTTATATTTTATTCAAATTTAATAGGGTTTCCATTATGTTCTAAATTCTTGGTGATATTCTTATGGTTATCTTTAGATATTTTATTATTTTTGGCATTCACACATAAATCTGTAATACACCTTTAATTTATTGTGTATGGAGTAAGCTAGGGATCATGTGTCCATTATTTTCCTCCTTCTCTTGTTTGAGGCAAAATTTATATAACCTAAAATTCATAACTTAACAATTTTAAAGTGTACTATTCAGTGATTTTCAATACATTCATAGTTTTTGCATCCATAACCCCTACAAAGAAAACTCATTATTCAATAAGCTGTTATTCTTCATTCCTCCTATTCTAAACCCTGATAACTGCTAATTTGATTTTTTCTATTGATTTGCCTGTTCTTGACATTGTATATTAATAAAGTCAAATCATTTGTGTCCTTTGGTGCCTGACTTATTTAACTTGGAAGAATGTTTTCAGAATTTGCCCACTCTATACCATGTACAAGCATTTTGTTCTTTTATATGACTGAAAATATTTTATTGTGTATAACAATTTTTGTATCTATTCATGAGTTGATAGGCACTTGGGCTTTTTTTCCATTTTTGTTCTGTATAAATATGCTGATATAAGTATTCATGCAAAAGTTTTTTATAAAAATCTGTACTCAACAAGATGAACAGCTGACATCTCAGCAGAAACAATGGAGGGCAATCAGATACTGTATTGAAAATGCTCAAAGGAAAAGAAAATATCAGGCAATAACCTTAAATCCAGTAAAGATATCTTTCAAAAAAGAAGATAACATAAAGGTTTACCCTAGTAAACAACAAAACTAAGTGAATTTGTTGTGGACAGACCCAGCATACCACCAATACTAAAGGAGATTATTCATGCTAAAGCAAGTTACACATGCTAGTCATTTGATTCTATATTAAAAACAAACAAACAAACAAAAAATCACTGGTATAGCTAACTATAAAAGACAACATAAACGCATATTTTCTTCTCAAAATTGATGGGTAAAAAAATTGTATGACAATCATAATATTAAATGTGAGCAGATTAAACAATTGAATCAATATGCAGAAATTATCAGACTGAATTTTTTAAAAATATCCAAATATATGCTGTTTATGAAAGGCACATTTAAGATTCAAAGATACTAATAGATTGAAAGTAAATACATGGAAAAAAATATCTATCTTGCAAACAGTAATCTCAGGAAAGCTGGAGCCACTGTATGTATACCATACAATATAGATGATTAAAACGCTAATAGAATTTAACAAACTCCTTTTGTGGTGATAAAGGTGTCAATTTCTCAGGAAGATAGAGTTATTGGAATCATGTGTGCACAGATCTGCGTTAAATTGTGTCTTCTAAAAAATGTTAATATTCTAATACATGAATGTGATCTTATATTTGGAAATAAGATTTTTGCAGATGAGCAAATCAAGATAAAATCAAAGATGAGCCTTAGTTAAATATGACTGATA
The DNA here is from genome assembly GCF_000164805.1 of Carlito syrichta. Classification (NCBI taxonomy): domain Eukaryota; kingdom Metazoa; phylum Chordata; class Mammalia; order Primates; family Tarsiidae; genus Carlito; species Carlito syrichta. The sequence goes on along the minus strand of NW_007255840.1, from coordinate 84,552 downwards.
TTTTACTGATGCCCATATTAAAAATTTTGGATACAGAGAAACATGCACACAGGAAGAGCATCATACGGTCATGAGAGCAGAACTCAACCAAAGAATGCTAAATGTTGTCACTAAATCACCAAAAGTTTGAAAACAGGCATGAAGTAGATTTTCTCATACATCCCTTAAAGGAACCATACCTGCTGACAACTTTATCACGGAAGTTTCTAACTTCCAGTGCTTCAGACAATAAGTTTATACTGTTTAAACTACCCAGTTTGTGGTATTTTGTTATGGCAACCCTAAAAAAAACTAATGCATAAACCTACTAACAGAGCATGATAAAGAAGACAAAAACTGACAGAAGAGAACATCAGCAAAATGGCAGTAGAGGCAGCTGCAGTCTTTCAGTTCATAAAAGAAACGACAAAAAAAAAAAAAAAAGAAATTGTTCAGAATCAACTTTGTCAAAACTCTGGAAAAAAGTGAAAAGATTATAGCAAGCAAGTGAAAGCAGACTCAAGAAAAAGCCAACTTGAAAATGGTAGAAAACCTCATGTCATTTTTTAAAACTCACTTTTTCTTTTTCCTCAGCACGGAGAAGTCTTGAAGTGACAGAAGCCCATGATCCCAGCGTGGGGCCATCGTCCATGTTTCCAAAGAAAGAAGAGCAGGTATTATTGGAAAATTATTCTGCATATCTTTTCCTAACTGGTTTGAGAGATACATAAAGGAGTGTGTGTGTGTGTGTGTGTGTGTGTGTGTGTGCGTGCGCGCGCGCGCACGCCTGTATGAGTGTTAGTAGAAATTAATGTCAACAGCAAAACTTTAAAATAGGCAAGAATAATGGTGCCTAGCAGATTCAAGGTGAACTGTCCTACTTGTTTTGTTCAGAGAAGAGAGAGTTCTGAGAGAATCAAAGTTAATTAAAACAAGTTGGTTTAGTTGGTGCTCTCAGAGACTACTCTTGATGTACTCCTTCTGCTGGAACAAATTAACAAGAATTTTGGCATGTGGTGTTCTGTTATTAAGTTATTAAGTTTTTCTTCAAACTTGCATTATTCAGTGTGGTAAATGTTAGCCATTCAAATTTAAGTTAATCACAGTTAAGTAAAATTAAATATTCAGTTTTGCAGCCACTGATTGGCTCATTATAAAATATTTTTAGCTGTATCCTATGTAAAAGGAGATTTTTTTTCCATCTAAAGACCACACAAAGGTTGCTTACTTAACAGGCTCTCTTACAAATATTGAAGCTACTGTTAACTTCTGATATATTGTCTACAAATATCATATTTATGAGCCTCTTCCTAAAATAAACTCCATAGGAATAATTTTGTAATGGAGATTTATGTTGAAAACCTGACTCGTTAACTTTTTGAAATATTAGCCTCCCAGAAGAGAAAATTAAATTTATCAGATGCCTTAAGACAATTCAACGCAAGATGTTCCAAACTGAAATGATATGTTTTACAACATGTGATAAAACTGCCTTTATAGTCACCTAAAGAAAAACAGGGACTGATATTAAATGCTTAACTTTCCCTCATTCCCTGACAATCAATTTTCAAATCCTTCCTATTTCCAAATGCTTTCATCTCCTAGTCTCTTGCTTACACATATATGCCTAAGTTGCTACTTCTGTATCCTAATTTTCTTCTCTTCAAGTATATTATCCACACATCTTACCAAATGTGAATATACAAAAACCAAATTTGAATGTACCATTCTCTGGTTTAAATTGTTAGTCAACACCTTCAAGAGAAAATCTGGGTTCTTAGCCATACCAAGAGTCAAGGATACTCACATCTTTTTCATCCTCTGCTGTGCCCTTCATTCCACATCACACTCCAGCATTGCCGAGGTTAGTAGACCTTCTACCCTATTTTCACTACTTCCTGTCTGCTTAAACTCAACACTGAAACACCCTGCACACTTTTGTTCCAATGACTGACTCTTAGCCATCTTTAAGGATCCAGCACTAGTGTTTGTGAGATAAGTTGGTGTGCTCCCACAGGTCATTCAGCCAGACAAACGCCAACATTAACATCGTCAATGGAAAGATGACTTATCAAGATCCACATATCATGTAATCTAAATATTTAAAAATGTGAATCAAGTTAGTAACTGCCAAATAAATAGTATCCCATCGTACTAGAATTACAAAAATAGCATTTAAAAAATTGCAAATGATGTGCAGAAGTGTACGTATCTGACTGCAAATTGCTGAAATATCAATGGTTGTTATTACACATTATTCTTGCCCAGGTCTGGGCATTCCGACATGAGCAAGAAATGTATGAATGACTAATAATATAAATACTTGCATAATTTTTACATTTATATGTATTTCCTTTTTTAGATTTGTTTCTTCTACTTCCACTGTAGCAAAATTACAGATAATGTCTCTTTACCAAAACATTCACTTAATGTTCATTTTATTGAAAGTAATGGTTGAAATGATTGAAAATATAAATATATTCAAGATGTGCAAAATTTAAATTTTTTTAAATATATAGCTATTAAGCACTTGTAATTTATATAGGTTTTTAAAATTCTTTTTCTTCTAATATTCAAACTGGTTAATAAAAATACAAATAATAATAGTAATGTAATAAAAATACAAATGTAAATTATTATCAACAAATATTTGTAATTTAAATTAAATGTAAATACGAATAATTTTTAAATTTTTAACAATTTAAGTAGATCTAATTAAATATTTTATAAAAACAATAATGTTCATAGTCAATGTGGAGACTCGTGAAGAATTGGTATGACACTTCAAGCATGTTACATGTATAAGTACATTTATGAAAATTTAATAATAACATAAATTGTCTAGTATTTCAAAATAATCATCAGACACTATGTACCACTATTGTGATGGGCATCCTAATTCTTGAGTAACTTGAGACCCATGGTTTAGAAAATGTAGAGAACCATGAAAATGAATGTCATATACTACCCATAAATGATCATCTGTCATGTATGATTTGTGGCAAAGAATTTAACCAGTTAAATAATGCATCTTCCCTCTTAACTAAACACACCTATCAATCAGAACTTCTCAAAGTTTTCACACTGCCCACTTGACATATATAGAGTTTGCTAAACAAAATTGTTTGTTTTACAGGAGTTCTCGTCAGCATCTCTATTGGTAAAGTTATAACACTCAAGCTTTAATTACTTTATTTTTTTTTTAGGGACAATGGGCAAGAAATGCTGGAGAAGCATGTGCCTGTGAACTGGATGGCGTTATTCACAAGAGTGAATGTTTATGGTGAAAACTGTGCTGAGCCAACACTGAACATGAAATCTTGAAGAACTGTGGTGCTTCTGTGTTATTTCATTACTTAAAATGCAGAACACAGTTGAGAAACATGGTCGCAAGCCATCAGCAACTCTGAGTCCCAAGTCAGGTCTAACTTCTCTGTGCTTAGTGAAAGCCTCGTGTAGAGCTTATGCTGAATAAGAGAAGTCTGGGTCAGGAAAAATCCAGTTTGACTCTCAACAAACACTAATAGCTTTCAGACAAACGTTAGCAATGTGCTTTTTCATTATGGAAAGTAGAAGTTAATGTTTGGCCAGATAACAGTAGAATGTCTTAAGAGGTAAGTGAAAAGTGGTGGCAACTGAGCTCTAAAACTCAAAAAGATTAAATGCAATTAAAAGGCTGGTCCAAAATTGTACTTTAATTAAAATCTCAGAAACAACTGATAAACATTCATTTTGATTTATGATACTGGAGCTAACTGCTAATTCTATGCCAGAGAAAACAGACATTTAAAAATTGACATGGCTGGGCGCAGTGGCTCAAGCCTATAATTCCAGTACTTTGGGAGGCAGAGGCAAGAGGATTCCCTGAGCTCAGGGATTGGAGACTAGTCTGAGCAACATGCGAGACCTCTTCTCTACAATAAATTTAAAAAATTAGCTGGGCGTGGTGGCACATGCCTGTGGTTCCAACTACTTGAAAGGCCGAGGTGGAAGGATCACCTGAGCTCAGCAGGTCGAGGCTGTGGTGGCTGAGAGTGTGCCACTGCACTCCAGCCTGGGTGACAAAGTGAGACTCTTACTCATAAAAAAAAAAAAAAAAATTACATGGAGGATAATCAAGAACAATATCTTAAACAAGCTACTATATATTTTGTTTTAAAAACCTATGATTCTATTCTAACAGTTCTATTCTAACAGCTAAATATATGTTGATTATAGACATAAAATAACAAAAAGAGAAAATAGTTTGTGTATAACTCCATTTGTAACCTGGAGGATCTGAAATAATTCTACCCCTCGAAATAGGCTCTTACAATCTCACACCCACCTCTTCTGTGATAGTCTCTGGGCCTCGAGGGAAGGCATAAGCCCTGCCTAGTTCTGACAATGACAGGAAAAAAGAAACTGACAGAAAGCTAAACACCAAATTATCTAGCATTATGTTCGTTTTGAGAGAGGCAAAATTATTCAATTATGACTATTTGTATGACTAACCTTGAATCATACCCCAAATTTTTAAAATTAAAATTAAAATAAATAAAGTTTTCTGCCTTTGTAAACAGACCTGGTCTAGTCTCACACAAGAGCAGTTTGTTGTCATTGCCATCTTCTCCCAAGTGTGAAGATGAAGCTTTGGTTAATTTGAGTTGGTATCGGAGGCTTCTGCCACATTTGAGATTCAGTAGGAGTCAGTGCCCCTTCCTAAATGAGAAGAGTGGACTCAAGAGTCAAAACCTGCAACTCAGCAACACAAGGGTTCCCTAACTATACGTGATAAACCCCTTTTGAGTGGGGCTGAGGGAGCCTTTTAACGAATATCCAACGTTGGAAGCTGCAAAAAGATTTTTTTTTAACAACAAAATTTTATAACACTGAAATTAGAATTTTCCACATGCGAATGTAAAAAGATGTTAAAGTCTTGCAGTGATTAATTTTTATAGTTTTGATAAGTCTCCCACACTTGATCTTGATGATGCTTGCTAAAGATATTAAAAGACTCAAAACAATTGATTAACACAAAATCATAGGTGGTTGTCAAATAACAGTGATTCATGTAACCTGAGTAGGAATCAGATCTCTTTAAGAATGATATAGAAAATTACATGAATGTAAAAACCTTACCACTTTTAACCAATATCTCATAACAATAATACATGAATTATCTTGATAATACATAAAATCATTATTTCTTAGGCAAGTCACCAAAAAAGTAAAGAAAAGCCTACAGTTAGATTATGTCTCCTTGTGGGAAGCCCATTTGGGTGACCTGAAAGTCAAACCTGCTGAAATGAATTAGGCACAGGAAGAGTGTGACCAGGGTGATGAGTAAACATTATATTGTAGAGGCATAAAAATGGGCAATTTTTCCCTGTATCTTTGTATCTTAATTCTGAATACCTTCACAGGGACATTTCAAACAAATCCGTATGCCTTCTCTTCAAACCATCTGTCTATTGTGTTTGTCTTTCAGCGAATCTTCAGAGGGCCCTTGGTTCCCACATGTTAAGAAAAACCAAGAGTATAGAATGAAGTTAGACTAAAGGAAAAAACCAAGATTAAACATTTCGGCATGAGGTTATAACACATTCCTAATTGTTTTTTTTTTTTTAAGTTGGAGTCTCACTCAGTCACCCAGGCTGGAGGACAGTTGCACACTAACAACTACTGCAGCCTCGACCTGCTGGGCTGGTGATCCTTCCACCTCAGCTTTCCAAGGAGCTGGAACTACAGGCACATGCCACCATGCCCAGCTAATTTTTTGATTTATTGTAGAGAAAAGGGCTTGCCTAGTTGCACAGGATGGTCTCAAACCCATGGACTCGCAATTCTCTCACCTCGGCCTCCCAAAGTGCTGGGATTATAGGCACGAGCCACCGTGCCAAGCCTTAAAATCATTTTTTTTTCCTTGCAGGCAAAGAAAACTTTATTCAAGACTTTTGCAATAGGAGAGAGTGACTACAGTAGCAGAGAAGAGAGATTAAACTCAACTTCACTGAAACAAAAGATAAGACTGGTGTAGCTCATGGAAAGTATTGAAGGATGTTAGGAGGGAAGTTGATCAAAGCGATTAGGGCATCTTTATTTGCGAATTGGCCTTTACCAAGTTAGGCTCCTACTCTCTCACTAAGACTGGGAAACGAAAGCCCTTTCCTTTTTTTATGTGGGGTACAATTCAGGGTTAGGTATACAGACGTTGATTATGCAGGAAACCTTGTTGATGAGGTGTGCCCCACCTTCCCCTGGTGGTTTCCTTCAACTGCCAATTCCACCCCCTGACAGTTTCCCATTACTGCCCTAAAATCATTTTTAATGTATGAAATACTTGTATTCAACTGAGCATACCTAGAAGTTCAGATTACTTCTAATATTATAATACTGTATGACTTATATCTAATTTTTTCCAAATATTCTTTATTATTTTCTTAAAATACACACTTAGAAACTAGATTACTTTGTCAAAATCTGTATATCATTTTAAGATTTTGTTAAATGCTCCCAGATTGCCTCCACAAAATATTATACTAATTTACTATCCTATCATCAGTATATGAGAATATTCGGGGTTGTAATTTTTGATGTGTTATTTTCAAAGTAAGTTGTAACTTTTTTTGCTCTGCCTGGAGCAGGAGATGGCATGCAGGGAAGAAAAATATCACAAAAAAAGGCTTTTGAATGCTTGATGCTGTGGAGTTGTAAGCTATGCTTTTGGGACCCATGACATAGAAATAAATCTAACATCATTCTGTAAGGAGCTTCATACCTTGTTATCTTCCCTTCTTATCCCTGATCATGGCTGCACTTGTCAGGGAGTACATGTCTTGCCCAAATGCATATGGCCAACACTCATTGGGACTAAACAAAAAAGGAACCGTGACAAGGCAATAGTATTTTTGGAGTGTGCCAGTATATTTCATAAGCTACAATTTTGGGTAAATACATTGATATGCACATCTAAGGAACTGGGGTAGCCCACCCCATCTCCATTATTACAACTCTAGACAGCCATCATCATCTCTTATAAAGACTTGCAATAGGCACCTAACTATTCTTCTTATTTCTGATCTTATTCACCACACACACACCCACTATGTCCTCTACTTAGAAGCTGAAGTGGCTATTTGAAAATATGTTTCAAATTGTGCAATTTCTCTAATGAAAACCTTCCAATGTCTTCTCTTCTCATTTAGAATAAAATCTGAAAATATTATAATCATTTCCAGGTTTTAAAAAAATTGGAATACCTTCTATTTCCCTGACCTCAGTCACTGACCTCAGCTCCTGTCAGATGCTTCATTTGTTTGGCTTCAGCATCACAATCTCAGTTCAAGCATACAGCTGCCTCAAGACTTCAGCACTTGATTTTCTTTTGACAGTAATTTTATTTATCTCAGAATTCCACATTTCACTCCTTCGCTTTCTTCAGGTCTCTTCTCAACTTTCACTTTATCAGACAGACAATTCTCTAAACACACACACATACACACACACACACACACACACACACACACACACACTTGCATTTTTAGAGTCCTGAGGGTATCTTGACATGGTACAATGAAAGATTTTCATTTCATATCCCCATTATTCCACAAGATTAACCTTGTCAGCAATGCCAGTAACAGAGGTGTATTTTCAAATTCTGGTGTTACGACTTTGGGATTGAGGACCAAACTTAAAGGATAATTGCTTTACTGTCAGAAGTACAGATGCCATTACACTTTTATTATAATAGTGTCACAGCCTGACCAGGTTCTCATGCCCACTGCCCAGAAAAACTGAGACTGACACAGCTGTTAACATGAGAGAAGAGTCTGCTATCACAAAGCAGGCCATCAAGGAGAATGGGGGATATTTCTCAAATTCTCCTTCCCACAAATTTAAGGCTGGTTTTTTTAAGGAATAATCTGACGGGTAGTGGTTTACTGAACAGGTACTGCTGATTGGTTGGCAATGATGTCATGGCCTAGTTCAAAAAACCTCTTACTATAGTGTTCATGATAATATTTTCATAGTTCCTCAACTTTCATCACAGCTTCCTAAAGACATAATCATTTTTCTCAGGTTTAACAAGTATTTTAATACTAGAAAAGCAGCTGTTCTAGATACTGGAAAGATGTAATCCCTGTATGAAAAGATAGATTGCCATTTTGATTTACAAATCAAATTCTTAGCAAGTATAGAGAGCCTATTCCCCCCAAACTGGAATAGTTCTTTGTGAATTGATCGCCAGATTGTTTCTGAGCTAACACTACTAAACTGGCGAAACCATAAGCCCCAGTAGAATTTTGTAGTCTGTAAGGAGTCAGTTTCCAGGAGCTGGCATCACAGCACCTGTGAAGCTAGCTTCTTGGTTTGCATTTGGGGTCCAGTTATGGCCTCTGATCTATCAGAGTGCAAAGTCTGAAAAGCCTCTCAAACACCATTTTTAGGTTTTGTAGCATATGCTACCTATAAAGCAAATCCTACAGCTATCAGCTACTGATCCCTAGGAAATATACCATAATAGAGGTAGTTTAAGAGTAAGGTATGTAGGAGGGAGTGTCACTGGAGATTAGAGCTGCTTGAGTCTTCAGATGATCAAACTTCAGGATACCATCAAGGAGATCTGTGCAGTCTTAGGCTGTTTGTTTAAGGGGAAATATGTTTATTCGCCTTCTGAGTGGTTTCTCCTCTCCCCAGGCGTCAGGGCATAATGATCACTTGCTCTCTATCGAAGTGAAAGCAAACATAGAAGAAACAGATTCCTTCATTTATAACCATAGCTGCACCTTTGCAGAGCTCAGTTCTTTTCTATAGTTTTTACTCAGTGTCCCTATATTAATTTTGCATAGGTGGTTTCAATATAATTAATCATCTTCTCCCTTTCTTCATACATTGAGTTGTAATTTTTGCTCAATTGAGCCTCAATTGCTATACTTACATAGAAAATTACTAATTAATTGGTAGAATGGTGTTCTTGAATTATTAAGAAATGGATACTGACACTAATCACTGCCTCATGATAAAGTGTTTTGGCAAAATGATCTCATTTGATCTTCACAACAGTCTTTTGGAATAGGTCTCACTTATGGTTAAACCAAGAACCATAGACCTAAAATAATTGGTAAAAAATCATGAAAAAATAAAGGTGGCTAATATGCTAACATTTCAAAAAATTCTATATCTCTGTCCTCCTGTTATACTTTTGCAGGATGCAGAATTTCTTCGTCATGCCCTCTTTCACCCCATTTCTGATTGAAGGCAGTGCTTTTACCTCTTTCTACTCTTTCTCCTCTTGACTACTCTTTACTGGGCTGCTGGTATATTCAGAATATTACCACAGTCCAAAAATAAATAAATAAACGTGTGTCCTACTGTTGCTATATAAAATCTCATGACTATTACTACACTAGGAAAACTTACTTATACACACACCAAGCTTCATCATGTCACTTTTTCCTATAGGCTCTAAACCTTTCAAAGAGTACTTGTATCCTAGGTTTTTTGTTATGTCTACCATGAAATTTAAATTCCAGTCAATCTTCTAGTTGCTTCCTGAGCAAAATAAATGAACTTATTCTTTTTCTGTATTCCAGCAAATTCTTGTCTCAAATACTTTCTTATCTTTACACACATCCTTCTGAATCCTACTAATCTTTATTTGAACAAACTGCACATTTATGAGTTTTTAAAGTATATATTGAGTTATCAAATCTCATAAAGTCTGTATTAACGCCTTTTAATTAAAAATATAATATATTATATATAATTTATAAAGTATGCTTATGCAGATATGTAATATTATATGTATACACAATTATATAAAATCACCTAATACTGTAAATATATAGTATAATAAGTACATATATTGTTATATATGCCATTAGTATATATACATAATATGTGTGTATGTATGTATATATAGTATACATGGTGTCACACACATCCACACACAAACACACACACACACACACACACACACACACACACACACACACAGATGAACAAAATTATATAGCAAATTCTCAGAGAACCAGTAAACAGATTTAACAAATGGAAACTTTGTGGCACTTTTTATTCATAATATAATGAATAACATAAATGTTGCTATTTTTTTACAGAATGTGATCTATAACCATAATGATGTGGATTTTTTAGGTCAGCTTGGGCTTCAAGAGTGTCAGTTCAATGAGCCAGTCAAGCTCCAGAGTCATTGAGGGACTGGCATGCCTAACCCTGGAAGTGTCTCAACTTGGGCATCTGGCCTTCTTCCAGCATCTCTCCTGATTCACCAGCTCCATCGGCTGGCAAGCCAGCCTCTGGGATGCACGACTTTTGGACTCTGATGATCTTCTGTAGTCGGTCAGGGTCAAAGTTCTTGTCTTATGCCCAGGAAGAATGAGGGACACCGCCGGCCAGAAAGTGAATAAGCAGGATTTATTGAAAGGACAGAAAAGCTCCCGAGGTGGGAGGGGACCTGAAAGGTTTACCCCTCTGGGGCTGAAACCAGGTGTGTATAGCCCTAAGTCACTAGCTGTGAGCTGTTGCTGTTTTGATTGGTCAGAATTAAGGACCAATCCGCAGGAGGTAGGGCCTAATGGTGAACTGATTGGTTGCTTTTCATCCTAGGTTTGCAGGAAGCTTGTTTACCAACATTGAGCCTGAGAGGTCTGCCAGGAGTTCACCACACTGTTACCAGAGGTCTTGCCTATCTGTCTGCCTAGCCTTTCTCTAGCTATCTCCTGTCTCGATAACACATATAACACTATGCTATGTGATTACTAAATTTTCTTAAATGACGTCATAATGTGCTTACTATTTGGAAGTATTTTTTAAATAATACTATGCTTTCAAGATTTACTGTGGGCATATGTAGACCTAGTCAGTTGTTTTATACGACTATGCTGTGATGTGATCTTTTAATATTAAACATTTAGAATTTTGTTAGATTTGCAGATAGAATTAGAAGTTCAATGTTATTAGTATTTTGTCTTAAAAATGTACTAATTTTTGCCACGTGGATCTCCAAAATGGCTCTTCCAGTTTCTAGTCTTGTCCATAGGGCATGTGAATTTGAATTTGCATACCTCTGCATATCTTGCAAATTTATAAACATGAAATGCCATCACATTTTTTCAGAAGCTTGCATTCTCTGATTACTACTATATTTGCACGTCTTTTCACATGTCGGTTGATCATTTGGATTTTTATCTTAATAATTATCTGTTTGATGGCCTCCTATGCCCATTTTACTATGGAATTTTTTTCTTGTTTGTGTAAAATTGTTCTTAATGCAGTCTTGTAGATCATCATGATAATGGTCTATATTTTCTTTTAATATTTAAAACTTTGGTTATGTATGTTATTAATTAATTTGTTATCTTTATTTTTAATTATATAAGGTAGGGATTATCTTCCATTTAATAGGAAGATAATTTTTTTTCAAAAAATTTTTTTTAAATGTAAGGACTCTAATAATTTACCCTTCTTTATCAGTGTTGTCTATTGGAACATCTGGTTTAAAAAAAAGTCCATTAGTTTACTTGTTCATTTTTATTCATTCAGTTTTAATGATTATAGCTGCATAATGAGGCTTTTACTCTCACAAGAAAGATTTTTAATTATGGTAAATTTAGACTAAGCTTGATTGTGTGCATGTGTGCGTGTGTGTATTTGACATTTTTAATAGTCTTGCTAATTTTAGTTCTGACTAAACCATAAACTACTAAGAATCTTGATTTTTGATTCCCATTGTAACATATCCCTTGTTATTTAGAATATCATTCATTGTTTCTTTGCATTTATCATTTGGCTACAAATGGATCTATCAGAAGAAAAGACTTGCATTTCTCCTCATCCCTTGTCAATTTTAAGCTCGCTCCCTCACTCCTCCTTCTATGGAACCCCTTGAGTGAGCAAGAAACATTAATAGACACTTCTCAAAAGAAGATATATGGGTAGACAATAGACACATTAAAAAGTGTTCATCCTCCCTCATTATCAGAGAAATGAAAATCAAAATCACATTGAGATACCACCTAACCCCAGTAAGAATGGCCATCATTAATAAAACAAACAACAACAGATTCTGGTGAATGCAAACTAGAGCAACCTCTTTGGAAGACAGTGTGGCAGTTTCTGAAAGAGTTAGAAATTGACCTTCCACATGACCCAACAATCTCCCTATTGGGAATATACCTGGAGAAGCTCAAATAATTCTACAAAAAATATACCTGCATATGCATATTTGTTGCAGCTCTGTCCATAATAGCAAAAACATGGAACCAACCATGCTGCCCATTGAAACTCGACTGGTAAAAAAAAATGTGGCACATATACACAATGGAATATTATGCAGTCATAAAGAAGAACAAACATATGGACTTCACAGCAACTTGGATGGATATAGAGTCAATCATACTCAGTGATCTATCACAGAAACAAAGAACAGAGTACCATATGTTTTCACTCATAAACAGACCTTGAACAATTATTATAATACTACAAGAAAAGCATTGACAGGAGTGGGAAACTGTCAGGGGAGAGGGGTGGGATTGGTAGTTGAGGGAAACTGCTAGGAGGGGCACACCTCATCAACAAGGGTACCTGCATAATCAACATTTGCATACCTATCCCTGAATTGTACCCCACATTTTATAATAAAAATAATTAAAAATGTAAAAAAGATATCCCGAAAGTTACTATTTTATTATGAATATTATTATTAGGATAAGACACATGATCATTAGAAAATGGGTCATCAATTGACATGTGAGAAATTGAGTAAGGGTCACAAGTGTTACAGAAAAAATTACTGTGACAAGTATTTAATTGACATGATTATAAACATTCAAAAATAATTATAAAATCAGATAATGCATAAGAACCTGACTGACATCCCACAAGACAGCCAGTTGTTGGTTTCTATTTCAAAATCTTTCAAAATGAAAATAGAGTTGTGGGATTTAGAGTGAATCAAGGTCAAGATATGAAATATTCCATATTATAGAATATCAAATATTCAATAATATTAAATACCTATATTAATGACATTTCATAAATAGAACTATTTCTTTACTTTTTAACCGAGCAATATCCAATGGAAATATACTGTGAACCACAAATGCAACTTTATATCTTCTAATAACAACAATTTAAAAAGTAAAAAAAAGCCGGGCTCGGTGGCTGAGCCTGTAATCCCGCGCCTTTGGGAGGCTGAAGTGAGTGGATTGCCTGAGCCCGCGGGTTCGAGACCCGCCTGGGCAGCGAGACCTCATCTCTACAATAAATCAAAAAATCAGCTGGGCGTGGTAGCGCGCGCCTGTAATTCCGGCTACTTGGAAGGCTGAGGCGGAAGGATAGCCAGAGCCCAGAAGTCGAGGCTGCGGTGGCCGGGAGCGGCCACTG
>NW_007255840.1:63967-71151 GCF_000164805.1 Carlito syrichta | reverse complement strand
AAAAAAAAAAAAAAAAAAAGTAAAAAAAAAGAAAATCATGTTCATGGCAGCTTTTAAAAATTTACAAAATTGCAGTATGTATTGGTATATAAATATTACTGTCTCTTAAATGTTTTCTACCCCATTATATCTCAGTAATTTGTCTGCATACCTTTTATGTAAAAATTACTGTTGAAAAAGTAGGTGAACATATCCAATTTGTCCTAAACATATTTTTTTACCAGTAATTGAATTGAACATTGATTTTAAAATTTAAATGAATTAAAATAAAATGAACTATTATTCCACCACAATAACCACATCGCAGACGCTCAACAGCAATTTGGCCTCGCGGCTGTGTACTGCACAGCAGAGCTTCCCGGATTTCTCATCTTTGTTTCTCTCCAGTATGTTTTCCCAGCTAAGGCAGGAGCCAGATTTCATCAATTTAAGTAAAAAGATATGAATGTAAAAGGTGAGTGGGAGGCATGGGAAAGAGGAAGGGAGGAAAAAGTAAATTGATCTCATCTATTTTGGAAAGAAGTATTGTTAGACCCAATTGTTTTGCAAAGTGGCAAAAATCAAATGAAGGTGAGGAATTTCCAGATGTGGGTGTAGACATCTGCACAAATATGTGAATATACTTACAGTGCTGTGGAACTGCTTAAACACACCTGGCAGCTAGCTGTATGCAGCCGTCAGACACCTGAGTGAGTGGACTTGGATTTGTGTACCTGCTTTCCTTATTCTTGCCATCTGACCTTGGGAAAACTAATTGCATTCATCGGAGGCTTCTCATGTGTAAATTGTGGATAGTCGTATCTACCACCCAAGTTTGTTTTGACAATTAAATATGATGATAGAGGTAATCTGGCTTTGCAAACCAGTAAATCCCTACACATTTATGTTAAAATACTTCTTAATATAATACCCTTATGAACATAACTAACACCCTTCTGCTTTTGTGTCCTGTGAGTATAAAAAGCCTTGGAACAAAGGGGTCCTTCTGATTTCTTACCTCTTTCAGCAGGACCAGTGATTCCATGCAGGACCACTTGCCCCTTGAGGAGGAATGCATAGTTTCAGGATGCTTCAAAGGCAAGAAAACAGTTGGAAAAATTACACCATCTATGGATTGGAATGTCATTTCAGCCACTAGCTAATGGGGCTCCCATGTATCTCCCAAATATGTACGACCCAAACAGATTTTTGGCTCCTCTTATGGGGAGACAATTCGTGTAGAAAAAAGGAACACTGGACAAGTAAGTAACTGGAAAACTCTGGTCCTTCTTGTCCTTGTTCATGATTTACTTTGTGATTTGATTCAGATTGCTTAACCTCCCTGGACTGCAGTTTTTATTGTTTGATTTTGGCAGTTGTAGCTGTATTTTATTTGCATATTAAGGACAATAATGACTGTCCTCTATGGCTCAGAAAAATAATGTGAAAATCTGATAAGATGGCAATTACGGGAGCATATGACCTGTTGTAAAGCCCTCAGTAGAATTTTTTTTTTTTAATTTTTATTTTAGTCATATCAGAGATCACCAGGGCATACACTATGTCCCCAAATCAGGCAGCATTTTCCAGGACACAATAGAGAAGAGGAACAGAAGGTGGATTATGGTTCTACAAAATAAGTAAGCACAGGGCTTCCCTCCAAATGATGCTCACAGCCTGCTCTAGGCTCTGTAGATCCTTCTCCATATGCTTTTCTGGAAATAGGAATGACGGGAAAACGGCTGTCAAAAACACTTCAACAGCAAATTGACTTCTACTGAAAATGTAGTGTTTTATTACTTTTTTTTCCCCAGCGTAAAAGTTTGTCTATTTTAAACGTGTCCTTTATAAAAGTTCATCAATGGAGATCATTACAGTTTCATGAATGGAACTTTTAATTAGACCACAGAGATTATTCTAAATGTTTCGTTTGATTATGTGTTAAGCACTGTGACTTGTTACCTTGTAGAGATAGCAGAATTGACATTTACTTCCTTATCTTCTTTAAAGCATTCAGATAAGGATAATTTCATTAGTTCCTGTCTAAACAATGTTTCAGATCTAGGTCTTAGAACTAAGGAAATAATGTATAATAGACTATGCCATTCGGTTTATTCATGTAGACAAATTAAATTAACCCCAATATTTAGAAAAGACTAAAAATTCATAATTATGTACATCAAAGCAATTCTTTTTCATTTTTTGAAAAGATTATGACATTACCAAAAAAATCTAAATGATACTCATAAGAAAAGCAACTTCTTGTCAATCTCTAGTGAGTTTGCCAGGGGAAATGTCAATTACATGCTGTTTTTATCTTTAGGTATTCGCTTCATTATCTGTATAATCAATTATTTATTCTGTAGCTTGAACTAATCAGGCTTTTTATAAAAATTACCTCAAAGTTTAATATTTTTTCTAATTTGAAGTTTATATATCAAACAAATCAAACTCACATATGAGGATAAAAATACTACATTAAATGATGGTCAATTAAAAGTCTATGAAATCCAGCTATCATATTGCTGGGACACATTAAAGCAAGTAGCATCATTGAATTTTATAATGTATAAGGTGAAATGCAGAAAAACTTTTACATCTATTTTTCTGGATTTTGACTTATGAGTTAATTGTTAGCTATTAAATCTGAAACCATTCTGGGTTGAAGTCCTTAACTAAAATCTTTGAGCCAAAAATACTTGGACACTAAACTTGTATTTTAAATTAAATGCCATGAAATATATACACATTTGAAAACACATGAGAAATAATAATTTTAAAATACTTAAAAGAAATATATAGCACATAGAAATCTTTTCACATCAGAAACCACAGGTACATATTAAATAGAGAAACTTAAAACTTCTGTAATTAAGGGAGAACATATGTGATTGTATAAATCTTAAAATCTCTTTTTTAAATTTTTTTATTTATTACAAAAATTAGTAGAAATGAAATCATATGATCAGCATATAATTTTCTACTTTTGTCCTGATTAAACACAATAAACGGATACCTCCCCTTATACTCAGAAGGCCACAAAATTAAATTTGTTTCTTGGGTTCTGTTTTTATATGATAGTGATCTCTGTCTAAATTTTACCTGCATAAAACTTGACTGACTGTGTGCATTTATTTGTTTGGCTTTTCTTCCTTCTTGCAATTTTAATTTTTAGAAGTTGTGTGTAAATTGTCTATAAGACTGAATTATTTAGCTCATTCATTCGGTTTTCTGCCAGAGACATAGCACTTAAATGCTATCATGAAATCGTTGTTGTATTGCATCCACACCAGGTCTCATGGACTCTAAATGGCAATATAAAGTTAATTAGCATCACTCTACTCCCTATAGGTAGGGGGCTATTAGAAATATAAAGACAGAACTCAAAGATAAAGAATGGTCCTTCTAGGTACCTTTAGTGTTAATCTTTCAAGACTGTGAAACAATTTCAAAGAACCAAAGATCTGTATTAAATATGCATGACTTTTATTCTCTAATTCAATAATACTTGCTGTAAATATTTATCATCCACCTAATGTTTTATTTTCATTTGAAGAGTTGATTTAAAGAACAAGGAAGAAGGGAGGGAAGGAGCAACCAAAGGAAGGAAAGGAGGGGAGGGGAGGGAAGGAGAAATTGTGAGAAAGAAACACAGAGACAGAGGAATGTGTTGGTGCCAGAGTTGTGATTTGCAATGGAAGGCACTGGTATTTCTTGTTGCTGCCAAGAAAGACAGCTGGCCTTATTTCTTTAGGGATGTAAAGGCAAGTTCTTTCTGAGGCATATAATCTCTACAACTCTCCACTTTGTCATCCCTGTGGATTTGGTCACTCTCTGTCTTGGCAGAGTTATTAATGCCAAATCTAAGCATGTGCTTAATTTGTCTCTGCAAACCCTTTGCTCCAGCATAGATACATGCCAGAACAAATTGGCAGTATCCTTCACATCTGCATTTTTTTAATGTATACCTCAACTATTTATTGAAACTCTACTATGAGTTTATAATTGCTCCAAGGCCTGGGGACACAGCATAAGCCAAGTCTACTTCACTTGGAGCCTGAATTCTAGTTGACACATATATCTCTGTATAGTTTTTGTCAGTATTGTTTCTGTGTAATGCAAAGTTTATCAATGTCAGGTACTCTACCTAAATAATCAGATTTACCTCAGACGCAGGTCTAATCTGGAATTTAAAAGTCAGTCAACATGTTATCCTGAGCTTTTCATGCCAGCATCGGTGCCAATCTTTTTACAAGTTAAGTTATTTAAAATTCAGAACCAGTGTTTATTACCATCCTCATTTTATAGATGAGGGAAATGATTCAGAGACAGGTTAAGAACATTTCTCAAGATTAAATAAGATTCAGAGGCAGTTGACTAAACCTGTCCTTTGGAAACATCCTGCAGAGGCGATCACCACTCCCAATCCATAGCTCACTTTCAGTTTCTTTGACTTTCTTTTCCTACACTTACTTTTCTCTGTGGTCACCACTAAGTATCTCCTCATTACTCTGTGTTCTAATACTTTATCTAATTTATCTCATGTAAGCAAACAGACTGCATTATTAGAAAGGAAGCACATGGACCCATTCAAGTGCATTCAGGTTATGTGTGCAGGACTTCTTATGTCTGCTTACTTCTTGGTAAAAATGAGTCTATTTAGGAGAGAAACTTTTAGACAAGTTCTGGGAAGAGATGGGGGACATCTTTGTAAATACAAACGGTGGCTATTTCTGTATGGATTAAATGGTCTTTATCAGCTTCTTTTAGAGTCAAAGGTCCTTGTTCTTATCAACTAGAAAGCATCAGGAGATTTTTGCCAGGTCATGTGAACAAAACATGCTGGTCCCATCTCTTTATATGGAGAGTATGTATTATTCCTAAGGGCAGACATGGTAAATCTAACTATATGCCCTCAGATCACCATTTAAAAAGTTTCCATTTAACAAAAATTGTTTTAGTGTAATCGTGGAGGAAAATGGAAATCAAACCCAAGTGATTATTGAAGCTACCTAAACCAAATAATATAATCTTAAGTTTGAGCCCAGAATGATTATAAAGGACTTATAAAAATAGCTAATATTCTCATCAGAAACTATTCTAAGACACTCTTACAGTTGATTTCAATATCAAGTAGAACAATTAAATACAAAAATGAATTAGAGCCGGGCTCGGTGGCTCAGCCTGTAATCCCGCACCTTTGGGAGGCTGAGGTGAGTGGATTGCCTGAGCCCGCGGGTTCGAGACCTGCCTGGGCAGCGAGACCTCATCTCTACAATAAATCAAAAAATCAGCCGGGCGTGGTAGCGCATGCCTGTAATTCCGTCTACTCGGAAGGTTGAGGCGGAAGGATCACCGGAGCCCAGCAGGCAAGGCTGCGGTGGCCGGGAGCCTCCACCGCACTCCACGACGGAGTGAGACTCCAACTCAAAAAAAAAAAAAAAGAATTAATAAGTGAAATGCTCAAATTAAATTTTTTTCTACTTAGAGCTTTATATTTGCCCTGACTCAGTTGTTTAACCAAGTTGGTTAAACTTTACCAGAAATACTTTTGTTTTATATTTCCTTTTCAGCTTTCTATCTATCATATTTTACACTGATTTTGTTTCTGTCTGCCCTGCTGGAGTCCACATAGACCACACGAATGAGTGACATATTATTGAAGGGAAAACAGTGTTTTGTTAAGATGTTTTACACATGGCATGATAATAAGAATTGCATAATTATTAACTAATACAGCCCAGAGGGCCCATGTTTGTTTTCTGTGAACCTCAGTAACCCAGAAATGTTCTTAGTTAGTAACCTGAGTTGGTTGGAGACAAATGTGCTTGATCAAAGATACAGAGGGTGAGATAAAGAGACAGAGAAAGGTGGGGAGAAAGGAGAAATAGGAGAGAGAGATGATATTACCAAGGAGATGCAATATAGAAAGAATGAAACACAGGATACTCCCAGTTATCTTTTTAATTAGTAGGCCGAATAAAAATAATTAGAAGCCGGGCTCGGTGGCTCAACCTGTAATCCCGCGCCTTTGGGAGGCTGAGGTGAGAGGATTGCCTTAGCCCACGCGTTCGAGACCCACCTGGGCAGGCGAGACCTCATCTCTACAATAAAATCAAAAAATTAGCCAGGCATGGTAGCACACACCTGTAATTCTAGCTACTTGGAAGGCTGAGATGGAAGGATTGCCAGAGTCCAGCAGGTCGATGCTGTGGTGGCCGTGAGCATGCCACTGTCCTCCAGCCTGGGTGACAGAGTGAGACTCTAACTCAAAAACTAAAAAATAATAATAATAATTAGAAAGAATAAATTGAGATTATTTTGAGTGTAAAAGCTAAATAAGATTAGTGGGCTACTAATTCAAATAGAATTATACTGAGAGAATTATATTGGTGGTTATCACTTATTTAAAAATAAAAACCTCTTAGGTGAAGAGGGTAATTAGAAGAGTTCATAAAAATAAACACCAGGTCATTTTTTCACAATGCAAATATCACATTGAAAATGGTCATATTTTATTGTATCAGAATTAAGTATATTTAGCATGAGCTGCAAATCAATACAAAGAAAAAATAATAATGCTGTTAATTGAGAATAATGCTACTCATGATAAACTCCCTCCTCCATTTCTGCTAACTTTGTTTTCATTTCACAGAGAAAACAGATGTGGTCACAAGAGAAGCTCCACAAGCCCCCCTGCCTCGCTGATCCTCTCCAGAAGTGCGTGCCTGCTGACTGGGCCTTGCCAACCCTTTCTCTTAGACCCTTCTCATGTTCCTGTCTAGACACAGTCTCTCCACTCCAGTGCTGGGTCACATTCCATCTCCCCCGTTCAGTGACTCTGGTCATGATAGCAATAACTGTCTCTTGCACCATCATTTTTCTCCCTATGGATTTATTTCTAGGAATATACAAGCATGCTGCAATGAATCCCTTTTTATTTATTTTTATTTTTATTTTTTATTTTTTTTTTGAGTTGGAGTCTCACTCGGTCGCCCAGACTGGAGTGCAGTGGCCCCTTCTGGCCACCGCAACCTCGACCTGCCGGCTCCGGCGATCCTTCCGCCTCAGCCTTCCGAGTAGCCGGAATTACAGGCATGCGCTACCACGCCCGGCTGATCTTTTGATTTATTGTAGAGATGAGGTTCGCTGCCCAGGCGGGTCTCGAACCCGCGGGCTCAGGCAATCCACTCACCTCAACCTCG